>NC_037676.1:72491199-72533440 GCF_003255815.1 Theropithecus gelada
TTTTTTGTATTTTTTAGTAGAGACGGGGTTTCACCGTGTTAGCCAGGATGGAGAAATATATATATATATTTTTTTTTTGAGACGGAGTCTCGCTCTGCCGCCCAGGCTGGAGTGCAGTGGCCAGATCTCGGCTCACTGCAAGCTCCGCCTCCCGGGTTTACGCCATTCTCCTGCCTCAGCCTCCCGAGTAGCGGGGACTACAGGCGCCCGCCACCTCGCCCGGCTAGTTTTTTGTATTTTTTAGTAGAGACGGGGTTTCACCGTGTCAGCCAGGATGGTCTCGATCTCCTGACCTCGTGATCCGCCCGTCTCGGCCTCCCAAAGTGCTGGGATTACAGGCTTGAGCCACCGCGCCCGGCCATAATTCTACCTTTTCTTACCCTATCTATTCTACAAATTAAAACTCGTTCCAAGAAACAAACCCCCTCAGCCTGACAAGATCAGACCCGATTATAGTATTTGTGGTGAATTACTGTGGTTGGAATTCTGAAGTGGAGCAGGATTTTGCAAGCTAGACATCTGGCTTGTTTAGACACTACCTGGACTTCAACACCTGCACCTCTTAACTCTGATAATGCTAGGGTGCTTCCTCACTCCCCAACCTCCAAAAGTAAATACTGTTTGTTTAAATAACTCAATATGTTAATCTGTTCAGGAAAATACTTTAAATTTGCAAAGGACTGATATTTTATGTCATAGGGGAAAAACAAAACCAGCAGGAACAAAAACTACTCTTGCTGTAGAAGATTATTTAAAAAAAAAAAAAAAGCATTTCTGTTCTGATACAAAGAAAAATGAAATGGCATGGATTCAGACCAGTTAAAACTACCATCCAAACCTGCTCATATGAGATGTCACTCACAAAATCAGAGAAGCACTCTCTCAACAGCCAGTTAAGTTTTATTCTTTTTAGCCATTTTAAATTCCTATAGGATACAGGATAATTACATTTACTGAGGCTGGATTTCAATGCCAGTCGTAAGTTAACTTATTGGATTAAATATCTTATTTGTCTTCATGTTCCCATTATTGTTTCATACGGTGGCTTGTAATAATAGTAGGTGCTCAATAAAAATACCTTTTAATTATTACAAAAGTCTCGGCTCATTCAAAGGTTTAGATAAAGTAACAAAATACAATTTAAAAACAAAATAAGGAAAAACAAAGAAAGCCCAAACAATACAACTTTGAAAATTTTATTATTCAAAATATTTAACATATGGTGCTAGCGTTTTCTGGGCTGAAAATGGTACGTAACCCTGTCTCACAGCCCACTTACAAGAACGTGAGAGTTACTGAAAGAGCAGTGGAAATAAAAAATGGAAAAAAAAAAAAAAAAGAATGTGGGAGAATACTATAGTTTAAAAAAAATCCCAAATTAATTAACTGCTTATTTGAACCAAGTTGTTTTTCTAGGTAAAGTGCCAGTGTTGTTTGTTCGCTTTTTTAAAGAAAGTCCCATTTAATAAAATTAATGATTTATTAAACTATACTGTGCTAAGATATGGCTTGTAGATATAAAGAAGAATCTCCTGCACTTAGTATAATTAAAAATTATGTTTGAGTTGCTCTCATCTTTTATTAGAAAAGACAGTGAGAATTAATTCTTTGTTAAACTGTCTATACACCTTATAAATTGCCTGATACATTCCTTACCTCTTCCAACCTCAATTTCAAAAGGGAACTGCATACAGTATAGTTTAGTTTCAAAATCATATGTGATTTGGAAACATACATACACTTCAGCACATCTGCTCTAGAAGTTAAATGAAAAACATTAGCAAAATCATTCTCCGAGTATATGTTGTGTAATTGTTAACCCTTTTCAGATAATGCTTCTGATTATCTTTCACCAATCTCAGACTATTTTAAGTACTACATTTTCCAAGGTTAAGAGACAGGTACAGACTGCTATGAGAATTAATAGCATTAACATGAGCAAAAGTAGACAAGTACAGTCTGAAGATTAACTGTAGTTATTTAGCTCTCTGCATATAGTAGCGTATGTAGCATATGATCAATCTGAGAAAGTTAGGTACTATATATAACAACAACAACAACAAAATCACTGAATGAAGGCCTCCACCAAAAATAAAAGCTGTACTTATCATGTAATCAAAAATTAAATAATTTCAAATTTATCACAAAGCTCCCCTTTAAGCCTGAAATTAGAAAAGGATAAAAAGTATAAAAGTAGAGAGATAAACCTTATAGTTATATTTATTCCTTAATAATTAAGATTTGCATTAAAAAATTAAGATTCTCCTCCTGAATTTTAGAAAATGCTTACCAAAATCTTTCCTAAAAACAAGCGTGACACTGTATTTGGCTACATAAAGAAACTACAAGGAATATTTAAAAACACTAAACAAACACAAAAGAAATAAGGACCACGGAATCAATTTGGGTCACACTGTATCTATGTGTTCCTGAGAACATTATCACCGCCTGGTTGTCATGCTCAGTTCTCCCGTCTACAATGCGCCGCACATCCAATCCACAAGCACACAGAATTCCAAGAACATTACCAAATATTAAGTCAGAGCACTTCTGAAACACACCTTGTAATTGTCCACAGCTTCTGCAGTTCATATCAGAGCTGAGCAGCTTCTCTTTATCTTCACCAGTGATGTAAATACAAATATCATACATCACTCATCAAAACAAAACAAAAACCCCCACAATTAGCAATAAATTTATTGCCTCAGAGATAAATCTCCTCTGTTAACCCAAACCAACATTACATCTTGATGTAAACCTAAGCACATGCTGAGCACCCCGCTGCTTATCTCCTCTATCATTTGTTTCTAACGATAGCTGACAAACTAGCCACACAAATCCTTTTTTAGCTGCTGATCAGACAGATCCCCCTTTGACAATCCAGCATGGTGGAACACTCGAAAATTCTTCCTGCTTCTATTCTATTGCTTGCTCTAAAACCCGGTTTCCTTTTCATTGAGATAATAGCCTTTTCTGCAGTCACATGACCCAGAAGCTACATTAGCAGAGCTTTATGATAATAGACTGAGTAAGCCTCTACCCCCTCCTGCTATTAAGGGAATGTCTTTTTCTTTTCTCTCCCTCTCTCTCCCTCTCCTCTCTCACACAGTCTCAGACTCAGTCTCTCACTCTCTCACACACACATACACACGTGCATGCAACGTACACATGCACTCACATATGCATGTCTAAAATTATTTAGTCTTGGAATGTTAATAATAAATAAAAAATATATACCCTAAAATGAAAATATAATTTCTAGATCTGCTGCTAAAAATAAATGCTCCAAACAAACATTCTGATGCATGGTTTTCCTTTCACTAGGATGTACCACACTGGCCATGAACAGTGAGGGGCAGTTAAAAACAAATATATACTCTCTTCAGCTTTGCCCTCAACGATATAAATCTGACAAATCTGGCATAATGAACACGTTGGAGACATTACAGCTATCCACATATTAAGAATTAATTCCCTGTATTAGTAAAACACATATACACATATTTTTTAACACCAAAAAGTACTCTTGTTAAGAATATATCCTTATTAAGTAATTTATAATTTGTCCCAAGAGGAAAAATATTCCCATGGCCAAAGCAATCTTAAAAAATAATAATCAAAAGTTACTTTAAGGCTGGTTACCTTTGTCCATTTCTGATAAATGATCAACTCTCAAAACACATATCTGGACACACAGAGGCTGCTCCATATTTTTTTAAAAATTTCCCTAGTAACAAGTAGAAGCACCAGATCAAAAGAAAGCAGCTGATTACATTATATTCCTACTTCATCTTTGGTTATGGTTTGTTTCACATTAAAAACTGTTCTTAATCCATGAAGCAAGCAATTTGAGGAAGAAGTTTAAATTTGAGAGTGCTGGGTAGTTGAAAGTGGGGGGAAAGATGATGTAAGGAACTACGCTCAAGTACAATGTGCAAAGTGAAGAACGCTGTACACGAGGAGACTAAAAGAATGACAGATTCTGTTAATCTGAAGTCAACAGAAATTTAAACTATATTTTACATTTCTTGGTTGTAACTGGCTTCCTCATCTCAAAAATGCAAAACATATTTTTAATATATATATTTTACTTTTAACTGTGATAAAATATACATAACACAAAATTTATCATCTTAACCATTTGTAAGTGTACAGTTCAATAGGGTTAAGTACATTCATACTGTTACGCAACAGATCTCCCGAACTTTTTCATCTTGCAAAACCGAAACTCTACACCCATTAAACAACTCCTATTTCCTCCTCCCCCAGCCCCTGGCAACCACCATTCTACTTTCTGTTTCTAACAGTTTGAGCACTTTAGATACCTCATATAAGTGGAATCATACATTAATTGTTCTTTTGTGTATACTTTACAGATTATTTTAATACCAGATCAAGACAGAGTTTTCATTTCACAAAATCATTTTACATAAACTGCATTATTCATAAGTAAACCGAGCCAAACTTATATTCTTTAATACAGAAAAACCAAGAATTATTACAGATACCAGAAGGGATTATTATCATTATCATATAAAAGTTATCTATACAAAAAAACTCTCTAAGTTCTCAGAACTCAAAGAATTTGACAACTCTAATTCCAACATTAGAGTTGGAATTAGTTTAATTAACCACTCAACATACAAATAAATAGGACAGAATGAGTGTTTACTAATTCTCTTTAAGTCACTGAAGGGAACTATGGCCACTCTGGAAGACAACGCTAACAACAGAGCCTGAAATGATTAGTGAGGTGTCAGGGAACATAAGTTTTCATAAAGACCTGAGCAAAGAAATTCAATTAGGAAATAAAATAATTTCAGAGATGAAGAAAATAAACGTAAAAAATTTAAAATACCAGCCTATGCCAACACCTCATAATGAAAACCCAAAGTACAATTCAGAATTTTTAAGATAATATTTTAATTGCTAAAGAACCTTTAAAAGTTATAATGATTTTTACCACCACCTAAATATTTTCATTATGGACGCAAAATCTAAAATCAATAATCAGCCAAGGCAACATATAAAATCAATCCAATGACTAGCAGATATGAGACTTTTAAAATACTAGCAAAAAACTGCAGGGGGCAGTTTGTGAAATCTGTCTACCCAAATGTGTTCTTTTTCTGCTCACAAGGTCATGAAACCTTTGGCAACCTTATAGATCACTTCCACAGAGAGAGCGTGAGGTCACAGACATGCTAACATTAACACCATGTGTCCTTTATTAACTACAATGGTGCTTTCACAAATTATTTCTCAGCCAGATCATGGGCAGCAGCAAAATGTTGTGCATTCCCTGACCAGATCAATCGCAGTAAGAGAACGACTCCTGCCAAACACATCTAAGTAAAATGTCTTGATCCAGATTCTGTGCTTACACTTCAAGATGTATTGCTGTTAGCAAATCTGTCCCTCTGTCATATTTTCTGCTGGCATACACGAACTGGTAAAATTGCCTAACTCTCCTCCTGAGTGCAAAAGATAGCAACAGCAGATTTTATCATTAGCAATTTTAAACTTTTTTCTTCACCAAGGCAGTAGTGTTTACAAGGGAATTAGACTAGATAATTTGTCAAGTTGTTTTTAGCTTTAACATTTTATGATGGTGGTTGTATATAATTGTGGTTCATTTCTTAATCCAAGAGTCTGGTGAGAAGTAAAACAAGGATTCAACAGAGTAGAATGTTTTCATTTTTAAACTGAGGTACAATTTACATTCAGTGCCATATACAGATCTAAAGAGAACTTAAGAGTAAAGTTCAATAGTTGAGACAAATGAAAGCATCTATGTAATCCAGGCTCCTATCAAAATGTAGAACACTTCCATCACTCTGCAAAGTTCTCTTGTGCCTGTTCTCAGCCAAACTCCACACCTCTCGTCCTTGCCAACAACCACTATACTCTGATTTTCTATTACCACAGATTAGTTTTGCTTTGTCTAGAACTTTAAATAAATGAAATCATACAGTAAGTACTCTCTGTCCTGGCTCCTTTCAGTACAAAGCTTTCGAGTTTCATCCATATTACTGCATAGCCTTGGGGGATTGGTTCTAGGAGCTCCCTGTGGATACCAAAATCCATGGATGCTCAAGTCCTGGATATAAAAGGTATAGAATCTGCATATAATCTATGCATATCCTCTCATATACATGAAATCATCTCTAGATTACTTATGATACCTAACAAAATGTAAGTGCCATGCAAATAGTTGTTATACTGTATTGTTTTGGGAATAATGACAAGGGAAAAAAGCCTGCACATGTTCAGTAGAGACAACATTTTTTTTCTCCTGAGTATTTTCTATCTGAGGTTGGCTGAATCTAGTGTGCAGAACCCACTAATACAGAGGGTGACTGTATATTAACAATTTGTTTCTTTTCATTGCTTAGGATATTGTATGAATATACTAAAGTTTGTCCATTCTCCTGTTGGTAGACATTTAAGTTGTTTCTAACTGGGAGCTTGTGATGAACAGAATTCTGACGTGGTTCTGCAAGATTCTTCACCCCCTGGTGGACATGTTCTGCACACTTCCTAGGACTGTAAATATGACAGATGTTTTTACCCCGACGATCAGTTTATGTTATATGGCACAACTGGCTCTAAGAAAGAAAGATGACCAGGGTGGGCCTGAGCTAACCATTCATTTTCTTTGTTAGTGTACCTGAGGGGCAGGCTCCTCAGCATTAGAGCACTGACACTGAAGGGCAGAGACCACACCTTTTATCTCTCTAACCCACAGCAGCATCTATCCTAGCGCTGCTTCTGTATGACACATGGTCAAAATTTATATACTGATAGTTCTTTTTCCTTAAAAAGGTGATTATGTTGCAACATGAAAAAATGCTTTTGAAGAGGCCACTTTAGAGGGAGGAAAGAGCATGCCCTCAGAGTTAGACTTCTGTCCGAATACATATGCCAGATATGCAGTGCCTGAGCAAGTTACTTAACCTCCCTGTCTCAGGTTCCTTATCTATAAATGTGTGTCTCTGGGGGAGAGAGGATGTTTATATTGTTATTGTGAAGAGTCTATGAATTATATGTAAAGCAACTAGCCCAGTGCATGGCATAGGAAGATATCAATTGATGGTAGTCATCATTAGCTCTTAGTTTGATATGATGTTCAGCAAAAAGAAGAAACAATGTCTGTATATCAAAACTGTAGGCCGGGTGCGGTGGCTCACATCTGTAATTCCAGCACTTTGGGAGGCCAAGGCGGGTGGATCACCTGAGGTCGGGAGTTTGAGACCAGACTGGCTAACATGGTGAAACTCTGTCTCTACTAAAATACAAAAAAGTAGACGCGCGTGGTGGTGCATGCCTGTAGTCCCAGCTACTTGGGAGGCTAAGGCAGGAGAATCGCTTGAACCCAGGAGGTGGAGGTTGCAGTGAGCCGAGATCACAACATTGCACTCCAGCCTGGGCAACAGAGTACAACTCTGTCTGAAAAGAAAAAAAAGGAAAGAGGAGGAGGAAAAGAAGGAGAGGGAGAAGGAGAGGGAGAGGGAAAGGGAGAGGGAGAGGGAGAAAGTGAGGGAGAGGGAGATGGAGAAGAAGAAGACCAAAAAATGATGATGAGAGTCAGATTAAACTGGGTGAGACCAGAGGTCATTTTCATTCTAATTTCCAAACTTTTAGTAATGTTGTTTTCATCATTTAAAAATACAGCAAAGACCAGGCGTGGTGGCTCCTGCCCTGTAATCCCAGCACTTTGGGAGGCAGAGGCAGGTGGATCACTTGAGCTCCGGAGTTTGAGACCAGCCTGGGCAACATGGTGAAACCCATCTCTACAAAAAATACAAAAATCAGGCAGGTGTGGTAACACACACTTGTAGCTCCAGCTACTCAGGAGGCTGAGGTGGGAGGATCATCTGAGCCTGGAAGGTCAAGGTCTGCAGTGAGCCATAACTGCACTACTACACTTCAGCCTGGTTGACAGAGTAAGACCCTGTCTCAAAAAAAAAAAAGAAAAAAGTCAGCCGAGTGTGGTGGCACGCCTGTGATCCCAGCTGTTGAGCAGACTGAGGTGAGAGGATCACTTGAGCCCAGGAGGCAGAGGTTGCAGTGAGCTGAGATTGTGCCACTGCACTCCAGCCTGGCATCAGCGAGACCTCATTTCAAAAAAAAAAAAAAAAAAAAAAAAAGCCAAAAATGTTTATATAACTTCTGAAGCTGGGTATGATGGGTACATAGAAGTTTACTATACTATTCTAAATTTCTATAATACAAATGTTAAAAAACAGAGTTCAGTGTACCAAAAGGTGACAAATCTTTAATCTACAAAGATTTCTTCTTTATACACTATGACCACATATTTATTAATTAAAAATGAGATAAGCTCTGAAGGTGACATGTTTAACAAGTTGCAGAGTGTGAACTTTTCAGTCATTTATAATATTAATTTGTAAACCCATTAGCATTGTAATTCCATATTATAGCTAAATATCAGATTTTTTAAACCTGATAAAATATGAAATAATCTATATGTTATATACATTTTTAAATGCAGTGAGAAATACGTTCCATAAATAGTAGGATAGTAAGGGAAAAAGTACTACTGCCCATTTGAATTTATTGTTTCCATTAGGCATAGATCTGCATAGAATTAAGTCACTTGGGCCTCTGACCTCCTTCCTCAGGTGAGCAACAGATAGAGAAAAGAGCCATCTTTGAATCTCTTGCTTGTGGGTATCATCCCACTAACATTAACTAGCGATTTTTTTTTTTTTTTTTGGATCTGTAGGAAAATGAGCCTTAGAAAAGGCCCAACTGTGCTAAGCTAGCAGGGACTGCCATTTTGTTGGGTTATTTCCAATAAAAGGCTTATGCAAAGAGCAGTGCATAAATGTCTATGATACTATTGCAGATTATACCCACACAAAAGAGGGCTGAAGAGAAGGACTATAGAGTGCAATCACTTCTAAACACGACTCTGCCAAGTTACCACTTCATGAAATGGAATAATATACAAATAGCATACTACATTTCCATCTCAGCATTTGTACTTCATCCAAGGATTTCAGAGGCTTGAAACGACTCAGTTAAATTCTTCCTAATTAGCGCACTGTAAACCACTCTAAAGTAAGTTGCCTTTAAAAATGTATTTACTCCTTGAAGTCAGTGGAGTACCACTAGGTTAAAACTGAAATTCTTAAGTGACCTGTTAACCAGAGTTAATGAGAACCCTAGTGGTCTATACAGGTTATACCTTATAAACCTTGGGCTTTCACAAATGCCAAAGGCTCAGAGAAAGATCACAATAATTTGATTCACTGATTAATCCAGCTCTTTGAGATTAGTATTATTCCCAAATAAGTCTCTGACAGTTTTAATGAACAACCAGAACTTTAAAAGGGGCTAAAGAGAATGTGAGAGCCATCTAGTCTTGGGACTCTCAAAGTCATCCGTTTCAAATTCTCAGACTTGGATAACCATTGCCTCTGGTTAGGCTTTTCTGGTACAGACAGTCATTCCCTATATCCACAGGGTATTGGTTACAGGACCTCCCATGGATACTAAAATCCTCAGATGCTCAAGTCCCTGATATAAAATGATATTTGCTTATAACCTACACATAGACTTTATTTATAGATTACTTATAATGCCTAATACAATGTGCTATGTAAATAATTGTTATATTGTGTTGTTTTTAAAATTTGTACTATTTTTATTGGTTTTTAAAAATATTTTTGATCCATGGTTGGTTGAATTCAAAAGATGTGAAACCTGCAGACACGGAGGGCTGAAAGTGTCTAGCTTTAGAATCATTTATGTACTAAGTAAGGAGAATCTCCCAAACTGTTATTAAGTCAAAAAGAAACTGAAAGCAGAGAGTAGACCATACTACTTAAGTAGTGGTGGTTAGTGGCTGGTTGCAGTGGGGAACACCTGTAATCCCAGCACTTTGGGAGGCTGAGGTCGGAGGATCGCTTGAGCCCAGGAGTTCAAGACCAGCCTGGGCAACATAGTGAGACACTGTATCTATTATTTAAAAATAAAATAAAACAAAATAAAATGTTAGAGAGGATGGAGCTTTCAGGGTACAACATATGCTTTGACCATGATGGCTTAATGGCCCTATATAACTTCTTCCCATCCTTAACTCTGGTGGATTAACCAGATTTGCTCTTCTGACTCTACATTCTCTGGTTCTCCTATGTATTAACTTTTCCCAAATAGAGTCAAAAGAAAGTGACAATCACACACATTAGGGCCCTGAAGAAACCTGGTTCCTCAATTTACCAAATATCACACAGGTCATTGGTATTAAGGCTTTTATGTCTTTTTGGACAGCCTACTTTGATGAAGATCAGACTAATTAATGTTTTCATTTATTTGCAGATTTGACCATACAAATGGAATTGTCAAAGACAAGAAGCTACTCTTTATAGAGATGTTATATTCTGAGACAAATAATTAATTATTCATGTATTCCAAATTTCAACAGGCACAAGAGACACTTGTGACAAAAGGTGCTAGGGAATATGTGTTTTAAATTTGTCTGCAAGACTGCATTTCTCACAGCATATCACTGCTTCTTAGCACCCTCAGCCTGTTCTGACTCAACTTCAAGTGTACTGTTAAATGCTTTTGAATGAGGTTGATTTCTTTCACCTTTCCTTTCCTTTCTTCTGTTTTCTACTTATTTCTACTCATCTTCCTCTCAAATTTTTGTGAAGATTATTTATCCTTGTAAGCAAGAGGGTGATAACTGCAGTCACAGTGGCAAGTACGGGAAAAGAGGGCAAATATCATTAGCAGAAAAAAGACATATTTCCTTAAAGGCCCATAAGCCACAATAATAGTTTATAATAATGGAAAAGTATTTTTTATACCTAACTTGTTATCTTCTAGTTCTTTCTTTTTTTAGCTCTAAGTTAATTCCATCCAACAAACACATATTCAGCACCAATGACGCATAAGACACTACGTCTCCAGAACAAAATCCCTGCCCTCCAGGGACTCATAATCAAAGAGGGAAAAATAGAAAAGCAGGCAAAACTTAGAAAATATAATCAGAATGCCAGAGTAGAAATGTATCAAAAATGATACCTGAATTAGGGACAATAGTTAGGAAGTGTGCAATATCATTGAGAAATGATGAAACTCTGAACCTAACCTTAAAAAAAAACCTCTCACATATATGGTCAAATGATTTTTGACAAGGGTACCAAGACCATTCAATGGGGAAAGGATAGTCTTTTCAACAAATAGTACTGGGAAACTTGGATATCCTTATGAAAAAGAATAATGCCGGAGCCTTACCTTAGGTATACAAAAATTAACTCGTAATGATTCACAAGATCTAAATGTAAGAGAGTAAAAGTTAAACAATACTTACAAGAAAACACAAGGGAAAAAACTTCATGACACGGGATTTGGTATTTCTTATATATGATACCAAAAGCATGGGCAACAAAAGAAAAATAACTTGGATTTCATCAAAATTAAAAACTTTCAGGCATCAAAAGGCACTATCAACAGAGTGAAAAGGCAACCCATGGGACAGGGAAAAAAAATTGCAAATCGTATATTTGATAAGGGATTGACATCCAGAATATATGACGAACTCCTACAACTCAATAGCAAAAAAGCAAGGAACCCGATTACTGGCAAAGGACTTGAATACACATTTCTCCAAAGACGACATACAAATAGGCCAATAAGCACATGGAAATATGCTCAACATCACTAATCATTAGGGAAATGCAAATAAAAAGCACAATAAGATACCACCTCACACCCATAAGGATGGCTACCATCAAAAATACAGAAAATAGCAAGTGTGGGTGCGGAGGCAGAAAAACTAGAACCCTTGTGCATTCCTGATGGCATGTAAAATGGCACATCCATAGTGGAAAACACTGTGGAAAACAAAAGTTTTTCAAAAAATATGATCCTGCAATTCCACTTCTGGGTATGTATCCAAAAGAACTGAAAGCAGGGACTTGAATAGATGTAAGAACACATGTTCATAGCCGCATTATACACAATAGCCAAAAGGTGAAAGCAACTCAAGTGTCCATTGACAGATGAATAAACAAAATGTGGTACACAATACAATATTATTCAGCCATAAAAAGGAAATTTTGACACCAGCTACAACATAAATGAACCTTGAAGATATTATGCTAAGTGAAATAAGCCAGTCACAAAAAGACAAAGATTGTATGATTCCTCTTACATGAGGTAGTCAAATCTTTAAGTAGCTCCAGCAATGAGAATGGTGGTTACCAGGGGTGGGGGGAGAGGGGGCAGGTAGGAATGGGGAGTTAGAGTTTAATGGGTAGAGTGTTTAATGGGTAAAGGAAGATGAAAAAATTGTGAAGATGGATGTTGTTGATAGTTGTATTACAGTGTGAATACCCTTAATGCCACAGAACTATACATTTAAGAATGGCTAAAAGGGTCAATTTTATGTGTATTTTATCATACTTTTTTGAAAAGCCTAATACAAATATTTTTTTACTTAGCAAATATAAAAAGTGCCTCTCAAATTTTTGCTTATACTTTCAACATTCTAACTCAACGAAAGAGTATTCTTTGTCAGCTGCCAAATTAGGAAAGACTTACTTTGATTCACAGGAAGGAAACAAAATAAAATTTTAAAAATACCTTTATACCTCAGTGGTTAAACTGAGGAATACCTCTGACCCATAAGGAGAGAAGCCAAGGGACAATAGACACATGACCATTCCTTAACGAAAGAGATGTCTGGTTTGTTCTACAATGATTGGAACCCCCAAGTCTATCACAGCCACCTGCTGTGTGCCCAACGTTGCAAGTGACTCATGTTAATTTGTCAGTAGTTTGGTAAGTGAAATTACCCAAAAATTTAAGAGTATTTTCTGCCAAACTTAAAAAACAGGAGATCAAAATTATATATTGACTAAACAAGAGAAACTCACAAAAAGTGTAGAGAAATGTAGAGAATTTTATTTCAGAAATGTAAGAACTAATAAAAATTTAGATCCACGCTTTAAGCAAGCCATGAAAAGCATACATAGGTAATTCTATATAACCCAAGCTAATCGGTAATTCCCAGTTTATTTATATTTTACTGTGTAATATAGTAATAAGTACATACTAATTCAAAGACAAAAATACAGACACAAAATGCAACTTTGAATCTCTCAAGGGTAAGCCCTAGCGTGGAATCCATCACGTCCAGCACATGCACAACACATACGCTGTGGTTACCTCCTCTCCCCTCACACAGCAGACGTTGCCAATTAATCACTTCTAAGCCTGTATGTGGCCTCTCAATTCTCCTCAACACAGCACTCCATGCAATTACTATAATCAATAGGAATTGGCACCAGAGAGTGAAGCACGCTTGCCATCCCAGCACCAAGGTGACAGTCGGGGAAGATTAGGCATAACCATGAATCACACACAAAGAAGATCCAGGAGAACCTCTGCTAGCGGAAAGAATATCTACACAACAGCTTTTGCAACAGCAACTTGCTACATGAATGGAAGCTGAATCTGCTGACTTGAAGCAGCTACCTTTTCTTCCTAAATCTGTTTTGGATGTGAATAAAGATCCAGCCAAGTCATCAGTGATGCAATAAGCTCCATGGTTCTTTACATACAGAGAGCTTTTATTCTTGACAGAATTAAAGAACTGAGGGACACATTTAAGGATATGTTCTTAGAGTTTTGTTACTGCTACTACAGAAAACCTTCCCTAGCAAGAGGGGAAGATTTCCAGATCGGCCAGCCACTCACCACCTGTCCCTCTAATTTTGCTGCTTCCTCCCAGGTTTATACTCAAACTACATTCCCAACCATTCCTAGAGACCAGCTGGCAGAAGGGGAGGCAAGGAAATGGAGGCAGATTTGCAAGTGACAAAAACATTATTCAGAGACAAGCTCTCAATCAGGCTGCCATTGCTAGTAAATGAATCTCGACAAGAACAGGGACTAAAGGACAGATTTTACAGTGCCGCTGCGTGGAAGATTTGGGACCACAGCTGCCTTACCCAGTCAGGTCAAACCATGAAGAAGCAGTAGTATTGTTTTTGTTGTTTCATTATATTTTCCAACATAAACATGGCCGACTTCATTGTAAAGGTGCCTCATTCGTTATACCATTTGACAGACTGAAGAGAAAGAAAAAAGCAATAAAGGCACACTATTTTATTACTTTTTAAATCAAACACTTTTAGTGCTTACCATATGCCAAATATCGGTCTAAGCTTTTAATTAATATTCACATCCATTTCTTTCACAGTACCATGGAGCTGGTACTGTTATGTCTCCCAATTTACACATGAGGAAACTGTGGCACAGAAAAGTCAAGTGATGCTAAAGTAAACGGGTTAGGATTGGAATTCATACAGTCTGGTTCCAGAGTCTGCTCTCAGTCATGATACAAAAAGAACAGAGGGCACCTGTGCCTACTGTCTCATTGGTTCCTCCAAATCTCATGAGATTGGTTTCATCCTTCCCTTTTAGAGATGAAAAAACCGAGGCTCAGTGAAGTGATTTACTTGAGGTTACAGAGTAGAAAGACTGCAAAACACTATTTACTGGGCACAAACAATATGCCAGCCACTCTGATAGGTGTCATCTTTTAATCCTCAACAGCCCTATGACAGAGGTACTAGTTTAGTCCACTTTACAGCTAAAGAAAATAGGGCTTAGAGAGAGGTCTGGTCGTTTAACTGGGGCCAAATTAGTAAGAACAGAAGAAATTTAAGTTCAGACCAGTTGAGTCCCAAATCCCTGGTTTTTCCCTTCTGATGCTACTATAAATAAAACTTTATGTATCAGCTACAATAACATGTAAGGCATTGTTAGGGTTACAAAGATGACTCAGTTCCATTTAAGAAGCTTACAGTATATTGAAGGAGAAAGGTTAGTTATTCAAATCACAATAATTGCCACACATTTATTCATGAACCATTCCTTGGGGTCCTTCCTAAATGCAGGGCACTGTTCTAGGCACTGCATATAGCAGCAAACCAATCAGATAAGTTTCTTTGCCCTCTCGACCTAACAATCTAGAGACAGACAATAAACAAGATAAATAAGGAAAAGATATAGTATGTAAGATGATGATAAGCACTAAGGAGGAAGAGCGATAGGCAGGAGGATTAGAGAAGAGGACAGGAGGTGGATATTTCAGATGGGGCCGTCGGGGCCTCCCCTGTGCTTTGCTAGACTGTTAGCAAGGCACACACCAAAACCACCCCCGCCCCTTTCCAAATGCCATAGGGTCACTGGCCCTGGAGAACCACACAGAGACTATAGTTTCCTGCCATTCTCTGAAGTCTTGTACAATTTGGCCTCTATCAGAGAACTTTTTCACTGTTGTCCCTTGGCTTCAGTGACACTGGCACTATCTTGTTTCTCCTTTCCTACCCCCCTGACCTGTCTTGGGTCTGCGTCTCCCTGTCACTGAGCCCCACCTCTGCAACAAGAGCAAAAAAAAAAAAAAAAAAAAAAAAACACAAAACAAAACAAACAAACAAACAAAAAAAACAGATGAGCATGTCTTTTTTCTTTTCCTTTTTTTTGAGGCACAGTCTCGCTCTGTCACCCAGGCTGGAGTACAGTGGCACGATTTCGGCTCACTGTAACCTCCGCCTTCTAGGTGATCCTCCCACCTCAGACTCCCCAGTAGCTGGGATCAGAGGCACACCACCATGCTCAGCTAATTTTTTATATTTTTTGTACAGACAGGATTTCCTCATGTTGCCCAGGCTGGTCTTGAACTCATGAGCTCAAGTGATATGCCAGCCTCGGCCTCCCAAAGTGCTGGGAATACAGGTGTGAACCACTGCGCCTGGCCTGATGGGCATTTCTTGAATAACAACCTTGACTTTTCTTCTCACTATAAAGCTGCTCCTTGAAATCTTGTCTGCTGATACAGTATCAAAGATCATATCCATGTAAATGAGACCCATTTTTCATTTGTAGCTTCAGGATATTACCTTAGCTACTACAGTACCCAACTTTCAAGCTCTCATGAACATCTCTCCCTAGATGTAACCAAAATTGAACTCCTCACCTTTCTGAGGAACTCTTTCTTTATCTGCTATTTTTTTTTCCCAGGAGAGGGGAGACAGGAAATCTGTATCTGCTACTTTTCATTTCATAAGTCACCAGCGAATTTTTTTAACTCCTTTTTCTCTCAATCTTCAAATCCAATCAATTTCCAAGACCTTTAGATTCTACTTTCGCAGTTTCTCTTGATCACATCACCTTCTTTCCAATCCCTCTGCAATTACCAGGATTTCTTTCTCTTCAGTAACCGCACCACCGATAACTTCTCATGCCAGGTCTCTCCCTTACTCAAACTATCCTATAATTAGCACCAAGTTATTAGGTCACAATTCCCTCATGTGTAACATGGAGATAGAAATTATTGTACAGTACTGATTTGACGATTAAACGTGATTGTATTAACCATCTAACATAGTTCTTAACATATAGTAGGAACTCAATAAATGTCACTTATCTTTTTCTTACTCTCTGTGAAATCAAAACAGGGATCTGGCATTCAGGGACCTGTGCAATCTACTCATTTTCCTAGCTCTGTCCATCAAATATTCCCCTAGCTGTATGGTCTGAGTTTCAAGCAAACTCACACTGTGTGAAGTATTCTTTGACTTGGCCTGGCATTTTCACGCAGACAGATCATTGCTCATGCTTTCCATCCTTCCATTTTGAGTGACCTTTCCTTCCATCCTCTGCCTATGTAAGTCTTACTGACCCTCAAAGGTTTATTATCTCAATAGCTGCTGCCTCAGAAGGCCTTTCCTAAGTGCTTCATACAAGTGAGACCTTCCCCTCTCTCAATCCCCTGAAACCATTGGACTACTCTGACAAAGCCTTTTGGTCAGTCTATAAATATGTGCCTGTATCAGGAAATAAGGACACAAAAGTAGAAAACTATTCATGTTATAACATGGTTATTACTGCCTACGTACTTATTTTGCCTTAAGTATATTATAAACATGAAATAGACCAGCATAGCGATTGCATTACTCATCTTTGTATTCCCTACAGGACTTATTATGATACCTTGGTACATAATGTAAACTTAAATTTGATGGTAGTCATAATTATTTTGTTATACTTCAATAACATTTTATTCCAGAGAACCATAAAAAGTTTCATAGAGAAAAATAATTATTACCAAAAGACATGGAAGAGAAATTACTATTATTTGTAAAATGTTAGATGCAGAAATATGTATACAGCAATTATGTGCATAAAACTTTACCATGATTAAAATATATAAAACTAGAAATAGAATTTAGAGGCTTAGACACTTAACCTCAAACTTCGGTTGAAAAAATATTATCAAAGCAATGATTAAATAAAAATAATCACTCAATAAAACCTCAATCCTTACACTAAATGTTATTACAAACTTCTGTGTTTTGTTATTAAGAGATGCTCTTGCACATAAAAGTCTTATGACTGGGAATCACTATGCTATATGTAAATAGAAATTAAAATGATTGAATAAAGAACAAATTCACTGTACTGAGTCCCTGATTTGGTGTTAAACACAAGGCTTATTAGTCAGCAGGATGAGTCAAATACAAAGTGTAAAGAAAATCTGACAACAAGACAACCCCTTTAACTCATCCCTTCCTGTTCAACACCACTACCAGGAAACAAAGTTAGAACCATAACCCTCCCTAACAGAGTTAAAGCAAAATCAAATAAAGATCCATTATCCAGTAGCTTAGATGCTGTCAATGTATGAATATATGCTTAGACAATGAAAATGAGTCTTTGTGTTTTGTTTTTGTTTTTCTGAGACAAGGTCTCGGGTCTGTCGCCCAGGCTGGAGAATAGTAGTGTGATCACAGCTCACTGCAGCCTTGACCTCCTGGGTTCAAGTGATCCCCTGACCCAGCTAATTTTTAATTTTTTTTGTAGAGACAAGGTTTCACCATGTTGCCCAAGCTAATCTCGAACTCCTGGACTCAAGCAATCCACCCTCCTTGGCCTCCCAAAGTGCTGGGATTACAGGCATGAGGCACTATGTCTGGCTGGAAATGAGTCTTTAACATCTCAAATGTATTATTTCTTGACCTGAAACTTCCAAATGAATTTTAACTCTAAACCAACAAGGTAGGGTCTAACGAGGATGAAGGGTCTATCTATATGTGGGGCTAAGGTAGACACATACCTAACCATTTGCTTTAAACATTATAATGAACAAATTAACTGTTCAACTTCTAGTGTTAACTATCACAATCACAATTACATAGTCAATTTTAAATTACTGAATAGTACACTAACATCCATGTCCTACTCTTAAAGATACTAAAGGCTGTCAATTTGTTTTCCTTAAAAGCAGGAACAGTAACACTTACTTTAATAAGGAACCTATTCCTTAAAAAACGGACTGTCAAGTAAAAGTTTCCAGCTAAAAATGATTAACAACTAAAACATTTACAAAATGCTTACCAAAAAAAGGGAGCAATCACAATAATTACTGAAACATAAACTAGTGAGTGAACAAAGCAGACATTTTACTGGGAAATGCCACACCATCCAGGCCCCTATTATAGGTGATAGTAAAGATAAAACAGTGTATTACACAAAAGGTGATTCTTCAAAGCTAATCCTCTCCCTTGCTTATATGACAATATGCTTTTATAGAAAAAAAATGAAAAAAAGTATAAAATTATAGGCATGCTCCAGATGATACAGCAAACAGTGAATATGATGGCCAACCACTGCAGAGAGATCTAAGCCTTCATTTAGGAAAACATGTAAAATAAGTTAAAAATTTTAAACTTCAGTATATATAGAAGATATTATAAAATAATTATAATACAAAAAATTAACAAGCACCTCATACTCTAATACCTTCTCAATATCAAAGCTTCAAATTAATTTTGAGACCAGCTAATATTTATTGAGTGCTTAGCAAGTGCTAAGCCTATGTTAAACACTTTATATACATCTCCTTTAACAACATCCCTATGAAGCAGGTATTTATACTATCCCCTTTTTTATGTAAGTGTCAGAGCTTGATTTCAAACCCAGAGTCTCACTTGGTTCTTTAACTACTATCATATTTACTGTACTAACTTTCATATAATTTTAATGATTAAGCACATGCACAGATAATCAACATGTCCAGTCCTTTGGTCCTACAGAAGTTACCATATGGATTTTTAAAACTTATACACCTTAAAGTACCTTTACAAAGAGGAGAGAAGACGGGAAAATTAAATCAGGGTTACTCTTAATTGCAGTTCCTTGAATCATAGCCCAAATACGAACTTGGCTAGGACTGCTGCGGGAAAGATTCAAAGGCAAAATCAAGCACCCATGCTGCCAGGCAAAGCCAGGTCTCTCAACAAGTGGAATACCAACTTTTAAATAGGTTTACATGAGCTTGGTCGGACAGGAAGGACAAGGGGGCCAGTGGACACAAGTGCAAAAAAACAGTGGCGGTCAATGTGGGACAAGGGAAGAAGGCCTGAGAAGGCTGCTGTAATTTCAGCCTTGATGCAATAGAGATTGTATTTCTTTTATCTTTAGGGAAGTGAAGTACAGTAGTCCCCTTCATCCTCGAGTGGATGCCTAAAACCACAGACACTACTGAACTCTACATACACCGGTTTTTCCTTTTCCTATGCACAGATACCTATAAAGTTTAACTTATAAATTAGACACAGTAAGAAATTAGCAGCAATAGTTAATAATAAAATAGAATTATAACAATATACTATTTACAATTTCAGAATAGAAGATTCATTATTACTATAGATTTTGGCAACCTCAGCCTTGTCGATAACTTTCACCTTTCCACTTAAAGGAAGCATTTTACGGCTTCTCTTTGGAGTATCCAAATTGCCAGCATCAATAGTCGTGGGCCTTGGGGCCATTATTAAGTCAAATAAGGGTCACCGGAATACAAGCACTGGGATACCTAGACAGTCAACCTGAAAACCAAGTCGGCTACAAAGTGACTGACAGGTGGGTGGCACATAGAGTGTGGAGATGAGGGACAAAGGGAAGATTCATCTCCTAGGCAGGACACAGCAGGATGGCGGGAAATTTCATCACAATGCCCAGAACTGCATGCAATTAAAAACTCATGAATTATTTCTGGAATATTCCATGCAATAAATTTGGGCCATAGTTGACCGCAGATAACTGAAACCATGTATAAGGGTGCACAACTGTAGTGACCAGATTACTCCATTTCATGTAAGTGGTATGATCCTTTTTCCAAAACAAGATCACCTTTTTCACCAAAGTTGATTTGATACAGATTTCTATTATACTAACACAGCTAGTTCACCAAAGGTTAAAAATTCCACCTGAAGTATTTGGAATACATTAATATCTGTAAGTCAATATAAAAAACATCACTGGGAGGCTGAGGCAGGAGAATGGCGTGAACCTGGGAGGCAGAGCTTGCAGTAAGCTGAGATGGAGCCACTGCACTCCAGCCTGGGAGGCAGAGTGAGACTCCGTCTCAAAAAAAAAAAAAAAAAAAAAAAAATCACCCTACAGCTAAATGGGCAAAATATATTAACAGGCAATTCAGAAGAAGGAATCGGAATGGCCACTGTGCACTGTGTAATCTCAACAGTAACCAGAAAATGCATAATGAAACTGAATAGCAAAATACCATTTCACACCCCTCATGCTAACAAAAATTAAGTCTTTAAAAAAACAGTGGGCTGGGTGTGGTGGCTCATGCCTGTAATCCCAGCACTTTGGGAAGCCAAGGCGGGCAGATCACTTGAGGTTGGGAGTTCGAGACCAGCCCGACTAACATGGAGAAACCCTGTCATTACTAAAAATACAAAATTAGACAGGCATGGTGGCGCCTGCTTGTAATCCCAGCTACTTGGGAGGCTGAGGCAGGAGACTCACTTGAACCAGGCAGGCAGAGGATGCGATGAGCTGAGATCACGCCATTGCACTCCAGCCTGGGTAACAAGAGCAAAACTCCGTCTCAAAAACAAAAAAAGTCTTGGCTGAGTGCAATGGCTCATGCCTGTAATCCCACCACTTTGGGAGGCTGAGGCAGGAGGATCACCTGAGACCAAGAGTTTGAGACCAGTCTGGGCAATATAATAAAATAATTAGCTGAACATGGTGGTACACACCTGTAGTCTCAGCTCCTTGGGAGGCTGAGGTGGGTGGATCCCCTGATTCCAGGAGTTGGAGGCTGCAGAGAGCTGTGATAGTGCCACTGCATTCCAGCCTGGGAAACAGAATGAGACTCCATCTCTTAACAACAACAACAAAGTATTATACCAAATGTCAACCTATATACTTCAGGCTCCAATGTAAATTGGAATAAGTTGAAAATATTTAATGAAGCTAAAAATCACATATAACCCAGTCTAGGGATATTACCCTCATAGGTAATACCCCAAAGAAACTGTCATATCTATGTAAGGTATCATGAACAAAAATGTTCACTGCTGGAATGCCTGAAATTGGAAAAAATTAGAAACAACTTAAATGCAGATCAAGAGAAAAACTGATAAATTGTCTATGTTCACAAAATGGAATACTGCACATTTGACTGACTTGCAACTACATGGATATTATCACCAAAAAAACCCCATAATGTTATGGGAAAAAAAGAAGTTGCAGAATAATACGAACAGTATACTATTTAACTGAGCTTTCAAACCTAAAAAATACTAAATATTATAAACAAATACATAAAGAGTAAACTTTTTTCTTTAAATGGGTATAAGACACAATAAATTCTAGATAGTACTTACCTCTAAGAAAAGAAGAGCATGATATAAATAACCCAAAAAGGGCTTAAAATTACATATATGGACTCAATGTCTATGGGGCACAATATTCATAAATCAAAGTCCTGACCCCTAATGTGATGGTATTTGGAGGTGAGGTCTTTAGGGAGTAATTATGTTTAGAGGAGGTCATGAGAATGGGATCCTTATGATGGAATTAGTGTCCACGTAAGAGACCAGAGACTTCCCCTTCTCTCTTTCTTTCTCTCCCTGCCATGTGAGGATGCAGCAAGAAGACCACCATGTGTAAGAAGAGAGCTCTCACTGGGATCCATGCTGGCACCATGATCTTAGACTCCCTGCCTCCAGAACTGTGAGAAATAAATGTCTGTTGTTTCAGTCACCCAGTCTACGGTATTTTGTTATGGCAGCACAAGCTGAAACAGTAAGTGTTATATTTTTCAACTGGTAAAAAATAACAAAAAACTAAAATCCAGATTAAGTGAATGACATAGCATGGCAGTTCTCAATTAGAACACACTAATAAGACACTGGTTCTCAGAGAACAACTTTAAGACTATTATCCTATATGTAATTCTGTTTTTTTTTTTAAATACTGACTTTCTCTTGACAATAATCAGGTTCTGACAAATCTTTTTGATGTCAGAGACACTCAGTCCATCTGGAATGCCATCCCTACTGTTCTAAGCCAACACACAGCCTCTCTCACTAGAATTTTCACCTCTGGTCTATTTTCTCTCCAATTTCCAAATTCACCCTGTGTACCAAGAGCAAACCAGAACTTTCGGTTTTGTTTGTTTGTTTTTCTTTTTTTCTTTTTATTTAAAGAGACGGAGTCAGCTGGGCATGGTGGCTCACTCCTGTAATCCCAGAGCTTTGGGAGGCTGAGGGATCACGAGGTCAGGAGTTCGAGACCAGCCTGGTCAATATGGTATAACCCCATCTCTAATACAAAAATCTCTAAAAATACAAAAATTAGCTGGGTGTGGTGGCGCATGCCTGTAGTCCCAGCTGCTCAGGAGGCTGAGGCAGGAGAATCACTTGAACCCAGGAGGCAGAGGTTGCAGTGAACCGAAATCACGCCACTGCACTCCAGCCTGGGTTACAGAGTGAGACTCTGTCTCAAAAAAAAAAACAAAAAAAAAACAAAGAAACAAAACAAAACAAAAAAAGAAATGGAGTCTTGCTCTGTCACCCAGGCTGGAGTACAGTGGCACAATCACAGCTCATTGCAGCCTGAAACTCCTGGGCTCAAGTGATCCTCCTACCTCAGCCTCCAGAGTAGGTGGGACCACAGGTGCAGGCCAACATGCCCAGCTTCAAGAGCAAATCAATCTACATAAAATGTTACTTTGGTAATGTCACTTGTTAGCTCCTGGAATTTAACTCTTTGACAGCAACCACTGCTGAACAATAAAATGAAAACTCCTTAATCTAGCATGTAAAGGTCTCTAAGCCTGGCTCAAAGCTGTATTTCTAACTGTACCTTCCATTATTCTATACAAATGGCTCCTTCTAGCCAAACTGCTCTATTCAAAGCCCTGTATGGGCTTTCCTCATTCTCACCTCTTCTTTGGTCATCCTGTGTCTCTTGTTTGGAATGCCATCCTCTCCAACACCACCTTTCTCATGGTATCTAAATTTTAGTTGTCTTCTAAGACCTTGCCACAAGTCTTATCTAATCCCTGAATCCCTCCCTAACCAATACACTCTAATTTAGACTCATTCAATCAATCAATCTTTATCGGATATCTAGCATGTGACAGGAGACACAGTTCTAGGGGCACTCATAGAATGCCTATATATATACACTACACATTAATTAAATAGTATTGCTCTTTTTGTTAATGTATATGTCAACCTCAACTACATTACGTGCTTCTTAAAGACAAGGAGTTCATATATCCCACAGAGCAATAACATAGTACTTTGTGTTTAGGGTTCAACATTCTCTGGCTAAATCAATTTTGAAATAAGTTATAATCATCTAATTTTTTGACCCAAAATAATCAATGCCTATCCTTGGAACTTTGAACAATTACGACATTTTTTTGTGATGTGTATATATATATCTATACAACAAGAGTAATGGACTTGGAGTCAGAAGGTCTGTGTGGAACTTGAGCTCCACTGTGCACTATCTCTGGCCATATTACTTTCTCTGCACATTAATCTCCATAAAATGAGAATATTTACACCTACCTGTGAAGACGTTCATGACTGTTATGAGGCATAAGTAAATTAGAAAAAGATATATTTTATTGTGCTAGAAGCGTGCCTCACACTCATTCATGAATCCAACAAATTTTTACTAGGTTATTTTCAACAGATGCCAATATCCTCATTTCCCACCAGAAGAGTTAATACAGATCTGTTTCCTTTCTGGTTTATTTTTTCTTCTTTGAGATAGGGTCTCGCTCTGTCACCCAGGCTGGAGTGCAGTGGCACAATCACAGCTCACCACAGGCCTCAATCTCCCAGACTCAGGTGATCCTCCTGCCTCAGTCCCCAAGAAGCTGAGACTATTGGCATGTGTCACAATGCCCGGCTAATTTTTTATTTTTAATTTTTTTGTAGAGATGGGGTTTCACCATGTTACCCAGACTGGAAGATCCATTTCCTTTCTGCTAGGTGATGGGAATGTTGTCTTTGACTAGTAAATGAAAGAAAGGAATACCTACAGAAATATTCAAATATTCAATTAAAATATTTGAATTATATATTAAATCATAATCTCTTAAGGCCATAAAATTATTCTATTTTTAAAATGTCTTTATTCTATTTATCACATAAGGCACAAACGTTAGTTATTTATAACCTTGTTAAAGCACCAATGAAAATGGGATTTGGAAAAGAATAGAGAAATTAATAAAATTGCTAATTATAAGGAATATGATCAAGAAAACTTTGAATTCCTCTTTCATAAAATCGTTTTTCATATTTGACTTCCTATTTGAAGCAGGATACATGGGAATTCATTATTGATTAACTAGCTAGCCTACCTAGTTTTTCAGAAGAATTATCAACCTCTGTTAGGAATCCCTGCTGTTCCTGCTGGATGCAGTTGCCCACAAGAGAAGCTGCTGCTTTTAAAACCAATTTTAGATTGACTACAATTTGGAGCCTACCCTTGGGACCTTCATTGGGAGCTCGTATTTTTTTTTTTTTTTTTCAGATGGTGTCTTGCACTGTTGCCCAGGCTGGAATGCAGTGGCACTATCTCGGCTCACTGCAAGCTCTGCCTCCTGGGTTCACGTCATTCTCCTGCCTCAGCCTCCCGAGTAGCTGCGACTACAGGTGCCCGCCACCACGCCCGGCTATTTTTTGTATTTTTAGTAGAGACGGGGTTTCACCATGTTAGCCAGGATGATCTCAATCTCCTGACCTCGTGATCCGCCGGTCTCCAACTCCCGAAGTGCTGGGATTACAGGCGTGAGCCACCACACCCGGCCTGGAGCTCATATTTTAAACCACGATTTGGTCTCTATCCTCATTATCTTTATATACAAGGCTCATCTCTCTTAGTCTGCAGTGGCTTGAAATCTCTCATTATCTCTCTGTTTCAGCTACTTGAGAAGTCCACTGCCCATCTTTGAGATCCACCCCAGAAAGGTAATTTCAAGGAGACCATCTAGCCTACAATATAGGGCTCCTCATATACCCTCTAAATTTAATGATACTCAATCTAGCCATTTTTACGTGACACGGCAACAAACAGAAATTTGTGCATTTACCATTCAGTTTATAGGCAAAATCTTACATTAGGTACAGTTTGACTATTTTTATTTGACTATTTTTCCCTTTTTCTTTCTAAGTCACCTTTTCTATACCACAACACAAAATCTAGGTAATTACTATATAATGCTTAAAATTATAGGCTCTGGTGTGACACCAGTTCAAAACTGGGCTGCACTGGTTATTAGCTATGTTAACTTAAAAAAATTACAAATATTTTTAGGCCCCAAGAGCAACAACCACCACTACTGCTTCACAGGGTTTTTGTTAGTATTAAATGAGTTAGTACAAGTAAAACAGAAGAGCACCTAACATGAATTCTATACAAATCCTGCATTTTTAACATGGAGTAACACTAGTTATTAGAGTAATAAGCTATACCTATACTTTCAATGCTTAATAAGACTGAGCAAGTATCATTCTGGTTAGTAGGCTCTTTTGAGCTTGAAACATTATAAACAACTTTTTCAGTTGTCTCCGTAGCTCGTCTGTAAAGATAAATATTTATAGATTTTTCTCCCTCAAGTTTATTATTTTAATACAGAAAGTGGTTACTAGAAAAAGTGTGGAAAGTAAGGAAAAGTGAAGGGGGGAGGACATGCATATTTCCACTATATACCACTATGTGATATATTTACTTTCAAGAATTTTATAACAAAAATGTAATTTTTAAAATCAGTCATATGAAATTAAATTCTACCATTTCTACCTACCAGTACCATGAAAGTATTTTTCCTTGTTGGTTCAGTCTTTGGCAATATAATTTTTAATAGCAGCATAATATTTCAAGTTGAATTCACATATTCTAAAGCAAACCTGGGCAGGTTCTTCTTGTGACAACTGCAAGCATACTTGCCATAAAAGAATAGTGATGGGGGGCCTAGGTACAGTGGCTCACACCTATAATCCCACTGCTTTGGGAGGCTAAGAGTTCAGGATTTCAAACCTGGGATAAGGACCAGGAGTTCAAGACCAGCCTGGGCAACACAGTGAGACTCTATCTCTAAAAAAAATTTAATTAAAAAAAAGAATGTCACTCAGGATCCACATCATGGGAGTGGATTTTTTCTACAGCACAAACACTGGCATCTTTCTAGTGTTCAGTATAGTCAAAAACAATGATGGTAGCACTAGGCTAATACATACAGGAAGAAAAAATATTGAACAAAGTTGTGGCTTCAACTTACATGTTAATTTTCATTAAGGAGCGCTTCCAATTTTTCACTAAGACAAATTAACAACTTCAATCAATATACAAAATATACATGTTTGCATTCTGATTTAAGGCAAGTCAACCTACATTCATCCACAGTAAGAAAAAATCATAGATGTGGCTATGTTGAAACTCAAATTTTCCATCCGGTAGCTTAAGGATACCTTAGGTTATCAGAGATTTAAAAAATACATACAACACACATTTACTGAAACCTAATTATGAATTTTGCCAGACTCAATGCATACTACTTTAACTGACTAACAACAACCAGTAAAAATGTTTCATTTATTTAAAAAATTACCAGCCTGGGCAACATAGGCCTCAACTGTTAGGCTCATTTTAAGATTTCAGCTTGGTGCATGCCTATAGTCCCAGCTACTGGGGAGGCTGCAGTGGGAGAATCACTTGAGCCAGGGAGGTTGAGGCTGCAGTGAACAGTGATCTCACCACTGCACTCCAGTCTGAGTGACACAGTGAAACCTTGCCTCAAAAAAAAAAAGGGGGAGAAAAAAAAAAAAAGAACAAGAAAAAAAAAAAGAAAAGAGAACATTAGGGCAGCAGCATGGTTTGATGAAAAGAGTCACTGAACTTGGAAGGGAAAAACTTGGATTCATGTCCCAGCATGGCCCACAACTATGCAACAGCCAAAAAATTGTTTATTAACTCTAGGTCCTAACTTTAAAGTGTAGTCCTTCAATGATATGATTCCTAGGGTCTCTTCTAGCTCTAAAGTAAAGATGCTAAGAAATAAAGATGATAATGCTATCATTATCTGGCATGCAACTGACGGCCATAGGACAGGCGACTTATTGATGTACATCATATCCTAAACCTGTAATTTTGTTCAGCACTATCCCAGTGTGTGCTGTAGTGGGGTGGGGTGGGGGGGCGGGGGCCAGTAGGCACAGTGGCCACTATAATTCCATTATTTGTTATGTAAATGTATTGTTTTCTTTAAAAGTAAAAATAAAATAAAAAATCCTGCTTTAGTCTTTTCTGCTACCTTGGTTCCCTATCCCTTTAACAATAACAACAACCAGATTGAAATTAAATATCTGAGTTGCTCTCATTAAAGAAACTTGCATTTACTTCCCTGGTACACAAGGAAAACAATTTTGAAATCTGCCTAATCAACAGACATTAATATTGTCTGTTGAAATAAATATGTTTGCATAGTTATTAAAAAGAACACCATATAAAATCATGCTTAAATTCATTTATTTTGAACACATATCTATGAGCAATTAGTTTAAATATAAAGAAAAAGATAACAATGATGAATTATATGAATTTTCAAAGCACATTAAATTAGCATTGAAATTCTATGAACATACTTTAGAATGCCAAGTTTGTTAATTTTTTGTTTATTTGTAATATGCAATAGAGGGGAAGATATATGTTGAAAATACATCTTGGCTCATTAAAAATGCAACACAGGAATATATGCTTTTTAAACATCTTTTTAAAGCAAGAAGGAGATTTTTCTTTGCCATCTTTCAAATAAACATTCATTTCTGGTCCTCATTATAAGCAAGATATAGTATAGTGACAGATTTGTTGTGTCTTTGAGTTAACAAAAAATAATAAACAAGGTAAGCACCAGAGTACTGTGGAACACACTGAGTTTATTAGTATTAATTTTTTACATGTTTCAACTGACTAAATGTAGCTATAATGGATACCCTGATTGTAAATTTAAACTGCTATGCTTACGTGAAGATTGTGTAACAAGCAGTCATTATGCTCTTTTCTTTTCTGATCTCTAATGGGAAAACTAAGAAGTTCTTCCTCCTTTAAAATTAAGTGCTTTAATAAAGTAAGATTTTTAGGGGAAAAAACACTCAACTTTTTATGTTGTAAATTACTAAAAGTTGCTCTCACTAGACTTGACTATTTAGAAACTACAGTGATTAAATGCTTTCCAGAGCTTACATGTTAGTGCTTTCAGCATCAAATGTACAATAAGAATCATGTCAGCACTCTGCTCTGCGAAGCTTTGGCCTTCAGTGAGCAATAGAACAGGACGGCCAGGTCCTGCACGACTGAGATAGACAGAAACGCCTTAGCAAACCAGAGCCACCAGATCCATAATTCGCTTCTGACCACTTATGCCTACATACTTGCCCTCAACCCATATGTTTGCAAAATTAAACTAACAGGCTATTCCTTTGCTCCTGAATCACACAGGCTGCCTAATGAAGTTCCTAGCTAAATCTCTCCACTGAAATTACTTTTCATAGGAAAAACCGTACAGATATCCTAATAAATTGAATAAAGAGATTGAAAAATTGTAGGAATTCTGCACACACGTGTAACTGCCAAAGTAAAAGAAATATTTTAAAGTATGTATTTATTGTCGATTGATTTCCAACTTATGGAAATGTACATACAAACACCTGAAAAATACAGCTTCAAAAGTACACACTTTTTTTTGGATTCTGGAATGTGTTCAAACTTGGCAGAAACTGTGGGATCCTTGAAACATCAAGGTTTTTCACTTTTTCTTCTCCCTTTTTAAAATTGCCCGTAAACTTTCATCATCAGTATTTTGCTACAGGTATAGACATGGCTAAGATGCATTGATTCATCCTAGAAGGAGGGATGTTTACAGAAATTAAGCCAGATTCAGTCAAAGCAAAGCACAGGCTTCAACACGAAACCCCACCCCCACCTAAAAAAAACCTCAGCAGTAACTATCTAACTTATCTACGTGTCTCCTCTACTCTTCCCTTAATTCTTCTGTGTCATGTTTCTGGTTATATTATCATGTGCTTCCAACTTCTTTTCCTTTGATAAGAGTAATTTTAAGAGGCTAAATAATTTTTTTTTTCTTACCCCACAGCAGTCTCTTAGCTGACTGGTCTGAAATTCCTTTGCTCCACCTCCTAATATCTGTCACAAGAGTCAGATTACAAGTCAACCCAAAGGGGAGCATGGAGTATGCACATGAAGAGGGAACACAAGAAAAAGGAAACACCAGTGGTTAGGGCATCACTAGAAGCCATAATATAGTTTCTGTTCTTTATTTGATACAATTGTACAAAAGGATACCATGTTAGATATAACATTAGGCTAAATGTTAATTTCCTAAATAAAAATTCTCTTTAAATATGTAAAATAATCCCTTGATTATTCAACATGTAGAGCTTTATTAAACACTTAAAAAGTAATAATTTAATATTTGCAGTGAAGGAAACTTTCATCTTCGTTTTTAAAGTCATCTAGACTACCATCAGAAATAAACAGTGAAATACATTAATTACAAGCCAAATTATACAATGTATGTAGCTACTTAGGTATTTTACTAAGAAAATAACTTTATCTTTGATATTTTCTATTTTAAAAACTTATCTGTGAATTGATTTAAGGACTGTATATGTAAATCTGCTAAAACTATTTCAGTGGATAAAATAATGAATCAGTACCTATTTACACGCTGCCAAAGCACACCTATAATTTTTAAAATGATGATAAGAGTAGCCTAAGGCAGTCAGCAGACATCTCAGAAATCTCAGTGTAAGTGGTTTTAACTTGCAACATGATGCCAAAAAATTTACAACAGGGAGCTGCCATCTTGCGTCCCCACATGTGTGCACCTAATCTCAGCTGGTTCCCCTGAGATCCCCTCAGCACCAACCCTAGTCCCCCACACAGCCCCTTATCTGCTCCAACAAGATGAAAGAAACAATCATGAACCAGGAAAAACTCGCCAAACTGCAGGCAAAAGTGCACATTGGTGGAACTGCTCACAGAAAGAAGGTAGTTCACGGAACAGCCACAGCAAATAATAAAAAACGTCAGTTCTCCTTAAAGAAGTTAGAAATCTCTAGCATTGAAGAGGTGAATATGTTTAGGAATCAAGGAACAGCGATCCACTTTAACAACCCTAAAGTTCAGGCATCTCTGGCAATGAACACTTTCACCATTACAGGCCATACTGAGACAAAGCAGCTGACAGAAATGCTACCCAGCATCTTAAACCAGCTTGGTGCAGGCAGTCTGACTAGTTTAAGGAGACTGGCTGAAGCTCTGCCCAAACAATCTGTGGGTGGAAAAGCACCACACTACTGGAGAGGAGGATGATGATGAAGTTCCAGATCTTGTGGAGAATTTGGATGAGGCTTCCAAGAATGAGGCAAACTGAAATGAGTCAACTTCTGAAGATAAAACTTGAAGAAGTCACTGGGAGCTGCTATTTTATATTAATTATATATAAAATTATAAAATTTTATAAGAAATTTTTTAAATTTCTTATATATTTTTAAGAAATTTTTGTTTATGGGTCTGATAAAACCCAGATCTCTAATATTTTTAAGCCCAAGCCCCTTGGACACTGCAGCTCTTTTCAGTTTTTGCTTATACACAATTCATTCTTTGCAGCTAATTAAGCCGAAGAAGTCTGGGAACAAAGTTTGAAACAAAGGTTAATAAAGTTCTTTGCCTAGTATACAGTTGTGTTCTTTATTTCACTGACACTGATCTGTACACAGTAATCACAGTGTAGTGTAAAAAAGGTAGTATAAAGTTCTCATGTTTGAAGAAAAAAAAAAAAACCTTACATCAGGAAAACATTTAACTAAAGAGACAATAAAAACTTGTTTTTTGGTTAAAAGTGCTTGGTGGTTCTCTAATACATATGAGCACCTGAAAAAGAATTCAAATCCAAATCTACTCCATTAGGATACTGAAGTTTCCAAAGCCTACAGAGCTTCAGCTGATCGTAATTGCTGTGAAGGCCGAGAACCTACTGTGTGCTCAATCTTGCCATCTGCAGGTGTGTTACACAACTCCAGGGTTTTTTAAGTAGGGTCAAAAATTTACAGTATTTTTTAAAACTAATTACCTGTCACAAAATCCTTCTGCTTTATGTCATCCTTCAAAAATTCTCTGAATAATTTTGGTACAATCCCATCATAAATTTGCTCAACATTAGCTCTATCCACAAATCCGTTTTACATTCATATTACAAATACAGTCTTTAATGATCAAGTAAATATTTATTCTCATATTTAGCAAAATGATTTTCTTCCAAAATAACTCTCCAAAAGATACTGCTTATAGAACACAGCAATTATTCTAAGACTCCTTTACAAAATCACTGGTGGCCTGCAATGCAACAATCCACATAAAATACGAACTGAAAAGTATTCAGAATCAGGACCTCAATCTCATCGCTACTCATGAACTCTACTACCACTCAAGATGCTCGCTCACTCCACTGTCTCACCTCTTAGTGTCCAAAACTGAAACACAGATGCATCATCTCCCGCAATTAAGATTTCGGCTAGAGAACTGGCACAGTAAGCTATACCATTTCCAGACCTAACAGATTTACACTACAATTAAATATATTAAAATTTCTGCACATAAAAAACTCATATATACCTAATCAAAAGGCATCTTTACCCAGTCAGTAGGTTCATCTGTAGTTCTGATTATTTTAAATTAACAGATATTCCAAAAATCAAAATAAAGTACAAATATGCCATCTTCTAAAATTATCTAATTCTCAAGTTTTATTTCTCTCATTTAGAGTTATCAAACTTTACTTGCAAAACTGTATCCTTAATTAACCACAGGAAATTTCCAGTAAACTGAAATCACCATAAATTCAGTAGGTATAATGAGAAATCATCTAAGAGTAGAATATAGTCCTTAAAAAGAAATAAGCACTTATATATAGTTGCAGTTTAGCTTATTAGAGAATTGTATCCTTAAAAATACTATATAAATCATGTAAATTTGAATTGTATTTTCGATATACAAAAGGAATTTAATATTTAAAAAGAAAACCTGCTGAGTTCTTTTTTAAAACTGAATAATCTTTAGCAATACAAAGGATCAACTCCTACTTAAATTATTTTATATGTAGGAATCTGATACATTAAAACAGGTTGTCTATGTAGTATTACTCTAATTAAAAAAACAAAGAACAGCTAACCAAAGAAGAACAAGCTCAGCAGAGAAAATATGAAAAAAATTTTGAAGTAATGTTTCTAATTAGCAAGGGCTTTCACAAAGACATAAAAGCAAATTTTGCTTTCCTGATTAATTAGAACATCAACACAAAGAACTAGACTCTAACTGGCAGTTCTTCTAGAGAACTAGGATGGAACAGATGCAAGCAACAGTAGAATATGTGTTATTTTTTAAAAGGGCACTGAAAATCTTATGTCATAGATATATAGATAGGCGATGGTTCTCATGTTTAAACACTTTCAACAACTATAAAGGCTATGTAGCTGGTAGTATAGCAGAAATAGTTTGGCCAAAAAAATACTAAACTTTGCAAAGAGCTTTTTGTCCACTGAGCTGTAAGGTAAAATATTGACTGAAAAGACCTTTGAAAACATCTAGAATTGTTCCTCTTTCTATGAATGATTCCCTAATTATCAGAGACGTATTTCAATATTTGCTGTTAATTTTAATGGAAGAATTTCACAGTACACTCAAAGAATACCAATTTCTTCCTCCAAGATAAAAGGAGGCACAGATCATTAATGTAAAATTAATATGCCTAAATTAAATGAAAAGAGAAAAAGAAATTAAGGAAGAAATTTAGGACAGGACCCATAACAGCACCGCAATTAAAAAGATAAGGAAAGGAAATTCTCAGGAAAGACAAATAAATCCTCCAGCCTCCAAGATGAGAAACTTGCTCTTAGGGGAAAAAAAAGATTAACATTAAAGAATAGCAAATTGAGGTGATTTAAGAAGTAAATTCAAAATACGGCAGCAAAAACTTCTGAATGCCAAATTTTAAGTACACTGACTGATACGGTTTGGTTGTGTCCCCACCCAAATCTCATTGTGAATTGTAGTTCCCATAATCCCCACATGTCTAGGAGGGTCCCTGTGGGAGGTAACTGAATTGGGGGGTGGTTTCCCCCATCCTATTTTTGTGATAGTAAGTTCTCACTGAGATCTGATGGTTTTATAAGGGGATTCTCCCTTCACTCAGTTATTCTTCTCTTGCCTGCTGCCTTGTGATGGAGGACATGTTTGCTTCCCCTTCTGCCATGACTGTAAGTTTCTCGAGGCCTTCCCAACCATGTGAAACTGTGAGTCTATTAAACCTCTTTCCTTTATAAATTACACAGTCTCAGGTATTTCTTCATAGCAGCATGAGGACTAATACATACACCCATTAGTCTCAAAACAATTCTCTCAAATTCTGATATACAGACCTTTAAAAAGCAGACATCATCAACATGGCATTCTAAATTTTCTGATATTTTCATTCTTTACTAGCCACTTTCATTCTGCTGTCTCAATGTCTAAGTAAAATAATTTCAGAATGAATAACACATAATAAAATGTAAGTATACTAAAGCACAAATACCTTCTCTTAAAAAACAATTTCTAAGATCCCATTTAAGAAGAACCTAGATTTCGGCCGGGCGCGGTGGCTCAAGCCTGTAATCCCAGCACTTTGGGAGGCCGAGACGGGCGGATCACGAGGTCAGGAGATCGAGACCATCCTGGCGAACACGGTGAAACCCCGTCTCTACTAAAAAATACAAAAAAACTAGCCGGGCGAGGCGGCGGGCGCCTGTAGTCCCAGCTACTCGGGAGGCTGAGGCAGGAGAATGGCGTAAACCCGGGGGGTGGAGCTTGCAGTGAGCTGAGATCCGGCCACTGCACTCCAGCCCGGGCGACAGAGCCAGACTCTGTCTCAAAAAAACAAAAAAAAAAAAAAAAAAAAGAAGAACCTAGATTTCCCCAACTTGTGTTTTACCCTTCATTCCCTAGTACCAACCATGGGCAAGTTCTTCAATTTTTTTTTCTTCTCCTCGGGTTCTTCATTTAAAGCAGGTTTTTTTTTTTTTTTTTTTCCTAATTGCTTCAGTGATTATGTAAAACAAAATGAGACGAACGGCCAAAAATGGTCTGTATAACATTTTTGCAAAAAAGTATGACAGAAGTCACTAAATGTTGAGTGATCCTCAACTGTCCAATTTCCTTCTGAAACTTTACTGTACATTACTACTTTCTCTTGCCTTTTCTGTTTTTCCAAGTAATAATCTCTTCTTTTCTCTATTTACCCTAAACTTAAGAAACTCACAATTCAGATAAGAAAATATTTACTGGTTCTTCTGTAAAGATGTTCTAAAGATATAGCTATATCTTTTGGTTAAATGAAACTAATCCTGAAACTTTTTAAAAAATAAAAGCCCTACATTTTAAAATAAAATCTTTGCTAAAATACATGGTTTCTTTACCTTCCTAAATGGTGTTCTTTGGTAATGTTAATAGCAGTATTAAGGGCTAGACAGTTGAGTAAAAAAATTACTTCTAAATGTTCCGACAAATGCTATTTTTAGGTCATGTTTATAGACTATTCATACTTTTATGTGAATTTCTTAGTTATCGGGTACTCACTGTCATTTTTTAAAAAATGAATACACTACAATTTATCCATCCTCCTGTTAGACATTTAAATTTTTTCCAGTTTTTTGCTATTTCCTCACTGTTGTTTTTGATGTATTCCATATGCCTGATTCCACCAGCCAGTTTTCTGTTTTCTAGACTTTACTCCCACATTCATATCTTTATAATAGCTTTAATGATATATAATTTACATGCCATACAATTCATCCATTTAAATAAAATGTACAATAGTTTTTAGTATATTCAGAGTTGTGCAACCAATACCACAATCAATTTTAGAACATTATTGACACTATAAAAAGAAACCCTATATCCATTAGAACTCACTCTCATTTTCTCCCACTCCCCAATCCCAGCAGCAGGCAACCATTAGTCTATCTTTTATGTCTACAGCATTGCCTATTCTGGATATTTCATATAAATGGAATCATACAGTATGTGGTCTTTATGACTGGCTTCTTTCAATAAATATAATGCTTCCAAGGCTCATCCACATTTTGTAGCATATATCGGTATTTCACTTCTTTTTATTGCCAAATAATATTCCACTGAAGTATATAAGCAAGTTTTACGTATCATCAGCTGATGGATGTTTGGACTGTTTTCATTTTGGGACTACTATGACTAATGCTACTACGAACATTCTCATATTCATATTTCATCGATATAGAAAATCTACTAATTAGTTTATGGTAATGGCATGACATGGATCATAGGGAGCCTGGATATCCACAGGAGACAAAGCCAGGTCTTTTGTAAGACCTGGGGTGACTCCTCGTTCCCTTAAAAGTCAGTCACTTCCTAGAATCCACTTATCTTCATCCCCTCCGCCACTACCCCTCAGTTCACATCTCATCTGGATCACTTCCACAGGCTAAACTTGCCTAACCCTCCAGTATTGCCCTCCTCTAGTCCATTCACCCCAGGGCAGGGCATTCATTCTAAAATGAATAAATTGGTTTGGCACCGGGGCTCATGCCTGTAACCCCAGCATTTTGGGAGGCTGAGGCGGGCAGATCACTTGAGGCCAAGAGTTCAAGACCAGCCTGAGCAAATGGCGAAACCCCATCTCTACCAAAAATATAAAAAATAGCTGGGTGTGGTGGTGTGTACCTGTAATCCCAGCTACTAGGTAGCTGAGGCATGAGAATCGCTTGAATCCGGGAGGCGGAGGCTGCAGTGAACCGAGGTCGTGCCACTGCACTCCAGCCTGGGCAAAAGAGTGAAACTCCGTCTCAAAAAAAAAAAAAATCATCATTTCATTTCCCTGTATCAATCCGTCAATGGTCCCCATGGTACTCAAGATTAAAGTAAAATGGCTTCCCAAGCAAAAGGCCCTTGGATGATCTCACCTCACCAATCTCCACAATCCTGACTTCTCGCTATTTCTGCTGCACGTATGAGGAACAACTGGAGTTCGTTATTCCAAAGGCCTTGCTCCCTCTTCTCACCACCGAACCTTTGTACATGATGCCCTCTCTGCCTGGAATTACCCCAGTAGATGCTTCCCCTTATGATGGAACTGTTTATATCCTACCTTTTTTTTTCAATATGCCATCACCTCCACAATGACATACACTCCAAGTGAGCGAAATGTGTCTTTTCTCATTGCCAGTGGATCTAGTACAATCAATGGCATAGAGTGGATTTTCAACATTATTTGTGGCTCTCGTGAGGAAATGCTATGCTTGTTAGTATACCTGAATAATTCCTGAGTAAGAAGGACTTTCCTAGGCTCTGGGGTTGATAAAAAGCTGGTAAGGAAATACAAAACACAAACCTTAACCTTGGCTTACCCCTCTACAACACACGCAAGCAACCCTCCACTGTCAGGTCACATGGTTCATGATGGGACTAATATCCCCACTTCCTCACAGCCTCTAGAGTGACCAGGACTAGCCAAAATGCTTGCCTTAATCTCAGCCCCCTGGCAAGACTGGCTCAGGAATGGGCAGGCAATCCAACCTGGACCAGGGAGAGTCATTCCTATAATTTTTTTTTAGAGCTATCAGGAAAGATCCTTTTGAGAGGGGATTATTGGCTGTTAAAATGACATAAGGCAGAACTGCTAATGACCTTCTCTGCCATGACATAAGGTCCTAATTGAAAAAAAGCCAACACAAGAAAGTAGAGAAAAAGAGAAGGTCCTGATGACATCATTTAATTCCTTCCATCCAGACTTGCCCTGAGCCAGTTGTAGCTTTGGACTTCCCACTTACAAGAGGTGATAAGTTCCAGGTTTGCTTATACTGGTTTGAGTTGCATTTCTACACTTGCAGCCAAGGAGTCCATAACTACACACATCAAGAATCTATCTTCTTGTGTTAGTCTATCTTAGGCATTAAGCGACTATACCTATCTTTCAAGCATCTGCCATTCTGCATCGCCATTTACATAGTTTAAAGCTCAAAGCATATGCCCTATTCTTAGGGATACCTTAGTGGAAGCCATAAACCCCTGCCTCAGAGCTGAGTTTCTACCATTTCCTTTGGTGGGTAAAACGATGAAGGTAGGCTGCCAGAGCCAGGGTAGAATCCTAAGACCCCGGGAAACTGGGACATCTGAAGCTTTCAACCTATAATGGGGAAAATGATAAAAGCTAGCATAGAATTAGACCAACTGAGGGATGATCACGATTCTGTGGGAGTTAATGCTACTTGCTTTCATCCTTAGAGACATAAGGTAAATCAAAATTCATCTGCTTTCTCAGAAATCAATTTTCTGAAATTGAAGGGTCAGATTTGGTTGCATAGAATTCTTCCAAATTTCATGTAAGATATAGAAATACTGACCCACACACAATACACTAACTACTTCCCTATGGGTGGAGTAAATAAGGTAGAACCAGTTTTTCTGAATAAAGTGTTCATGAAATGTTACAAAATTGAGTGTTAATCTAAGCTAGATTTCTTGGTAACAGGAGAAGATATTGAAATTGAGACATCATCTGTGTACTCAGTGACTGGTATAGTACAGTAGAAAGAATGATATGACCAAGAATAATCAGAAAATTGGAGTCGAGCGTAGGATCGACACCAAGCAGCCTTGGGGCTTTTTCCTACTAGTTAGTTATGCCTCATAGAAATCCACTCTACCCCTTACTTCCAGGCTCTTTTTCCAAAAGAATGACTTTGCATAACACCGTTGAGGGCTTCCCACTCATACGGGATCTTAAGAATGGGAGGCCGGTATGAGCCCTGTGGAGACCATGCCACACGAGAAAATGGGCATCTGCAGGGGAAGGCAGAGGGCTGGGAAGATATGATGTACACATCTGCATCCTGGCTATGGAAGCTTCTAATGCAAACTAAGCACTGGGAACCATCATTAAAATTTAGGGGAAAAAAAGCAGGGCATGGTGGTTCATGTCTGTAATCCCAGCACTTTGGGAGGCCGAGGTGGGTGGATCACTTGAAGTCAGGAGTTCGAGACCAGCTTAGCCAACATGGTGAAATCCTGTCTCTACTAAAAATACAAAAATCAGCCAGCTGTGGTGGCACACACCTGTAGTCCCAGTTATTCGGGAGGCTAAGGCAGGAGAATCAACCTTGAACATGGGAGGCGGAGGCTATAGTGAGCTAAGATAGTGCCACTATATTCCAGCCTGGGTGACAGAGCAAGACCCTGTCTCAAAAATAAAAATAAAAATAAAAAAAGGAAAAAATACATTAAAAATTCCAGGTATGAAAGACTCTGTAGTTGCATTAACTTAAATCTCTCTTCCACTTAGGAAGCATTAGCAGCTAGTGATACAGAAATGATTATGCTGTGGCCTCTCGTAGATCAAGGGAAAAGGTGAATTAAGTGCAAGTGGCTAGGGAGCATTCCCAGAAAAGCCTCTAAACTAGGAAACTCATCACCCCCCACTTCTGTTTTCTTGGATAGTAGCAGCAAAAGTAACGACACGCAACAGAATCAGAGGATTCCAGGAAGAGAAACGTAGCTTTCTCTTCCACGTATCCTGCCTGAACACCCGGCAGCAGTCCGTGGCCAAGGGTCAATGCTCAAGAGCTGCTCACAGTACCAGTTTTGAAAACACACTAAGCTTTAGAATTTCTGATCTTTACACCTACAAAATGGAGATTCTACAACAAAGCCACTATTCATCAGAATACTCATGAGATGACAAGTTATGTTACCCCACTATCATCACCAAATGTGGTTCATTATTATTTATTATTCAAAGCCCTCCTGAAATTGTATGATCATAATTTCCTATTTTAGCAAAATATAACATTCAAAATATAATTTTATCTTTCTCAATGACTTAAGATCTTACAGTCCTTAGGAATATCATTCTGAATATCTGATGTCAACACAAAATAATGAAACCTAAGGGGTGAGAGATAAGACTGAATGTCTACTAACCCCAACAAATTAGTGTGTACATATATATGCTGATTTCTAACTTCCTTTCATGAGATTCAATTTAACAGCAATATAAGAGATTAAAATGCTATTTATTTGAGCATCTCAATATGGGGTTCACGTTAATCCAAGTTCACTATATCCAACTAGATGTATTCAGATGGATTATAAAGATTAATAAAGATATATGATCATGCACATATCAAGGACTACAAAAACACTTGCCAACAAAAAGACTGTGCAGGCAACAGGATAGCCTATTATGAGTCCCGTCTTTTCTACTAATTAATTACAAGAAATCAGCCAGGCCATAAGGTCACGCACAGTGGCTCATGCCTTTAATCCGAGCACTTTGGGAGGCTGAGACGGGTGGATTACTGGAGGTAAGGAGTTCAAGACCCGCCTGGTCAACATGGTGAAACCCTGTCTCTACTAAAAATGCAAAAAAATTAGCCAGGCATTGTGGGGCACGCTTGTAATCCCAGCTACTCCAGAGGCTGAGGCAGGAGAATCGCTTGAACCCGGAGGCAGAGGTTGCAGTGAGCCGAGATCGCACCATTGCACTCCAGCCTAGGTAAAAAGAGCGAAACTCTGCCTTAAAAAAAAACAAACAAAAAGCAGCCAGGCTACTGGACTTGTTTCTTCCCAATCATAAAATTTTCCTGTCAAAAATTCCATGATTCGTTCAATATTGCTAATAAAAGTGTCAGCTGGATACTACTAGGGTTGGTGTAATATTAAACCCAAGTGACAGGACCCACATCTGACGTGCAATGACTCTCCAGAGTGACCTCAGTGTCCCCATTTTCTAAAATACTCATGTACTCACAGTGTGTGTGCATGTGCGCATACATATGAATGTCTGTTCACAAAAACTGAATTTTCATTTTAGTAAACATCCAGAAGGCCACCCACAAGCAGGGCTAAACACTGAGAATAAAATGCAGTACAGACAGAGCTTGGCCCCAGGACTCTGGTTCATGCTGACTCAACTCAGGATCTACTAGTTTATCCTCTAGTGAACATATTCTGTAATTCAGTGCCAACACTGGTATCTTCCTTGGTTTATCCACGAAATTGAAGAGAGGCTTCCAATAGATATTCTAGGCAAAAAATAGAAAACTAATGGGGAATTTAAACTTTGCCATTGATAGGTGAGACTAGTTGTTCTTAGGGACACTAGTTAAACTGTATCATTTTTTTTCCTTCACTCTCAAAGTGGAGATGTGTATTCGTAATGCCAAAATGATGCATTTAAAATGGTCACTGATGAGTTTTTAAGTTAAGTGCACGGTCACAACAGAGTTCTAGAAGCAATCTTTCAGACTGCTTTCCGTATTGAGTCCAGGCAACAAATACAATTTGCACAAGGTCTCACAACTACCACCTGGGAACAAGTGGGTGAACTACCGACTCACTGACTCTTATGCATGTTTGGTTCACTTACACCTTTTTCTGATGCAAGACGCAAAGATCAAAGAGCCCAGCCTTAACTTTTATTTGCTATAGTAACTGGTAGAATAATCAGTAAAGAGGTATTAAAAGTCTTCATGTTGTCTACCTACCATTATACAGTATTTTCTGATAATATGTCAAAATAATACAAGATGAGTATCCCTTACCCAAAATGCTAGAGACCAGAAGTGTTTCAGATTTCTGATATTTTTCAGATTTTGGAATATTTGCATTGCACTTGCCAGTTGGCATTCCAAATCCAACAATCTGAAATCCTGTATGTTCCAGTGAGCACTTCCTTTTGAGTGTCATGTTGGTGCTCAAAAATTTTGGATTTTGGAGGATTTCAGATAGGGTATGCTCAATCTACATTTATTTGTCTAATTGAATGATTTTTCATTCCCTTTTCTCCAGGTTTACAATAATATATTTAGCAATAACAATGTTCAGAAGTATTCCTCTTGAATAAATAAGCAACATTCCCCTCCATGTTGGAAACAGCCTTCTCTCCTCCTTACTAAATAACTGCCAAGAATGACAACACCCCTTGACAACAGCTAGGTGCACTAGAAATGGAATGAGAGATGCTGAAGAACACAAATGATCATCTGCTGGGGTCTACAGGAAACATGATTCACCACTTTTATAACTCTTTTTATATTCTCATCCTCAGAATCTCTGGATGGTGCTTTCAAGTGAGAATTTATGTGAAGCCCTCCTTGGATGCAAATTTGAAAAATAAACGTCCTCCTCTTTCTCTTTCACTCCTATTCTCTCTCTAAAAGGAGGCCTGACAGGGTGAAAGTAGATGGAGGCAAGGAAGTAGTCACAAAGAAAACATGTATTAAAAGAAAATTAGTAGAAATACTCAGTGATTTTCAAGAGAGCAATGTCCCAGAAAATAAATTTTGTAGTTGTTGATCCTCACTTTCTGAAGGTCTTTAGCTCTCATGATACTCATTTGTTCCTAGAAAGCTGGAAAGGGAGGACTATTAATAGGGAGGGACCTTAACCCTCTCAGCCACCTTCTCGCATCCCCCTTTGTTACCAAACTGCTATCAGATAACTTCAGATAATCTGTGGCTAACTTAATGATCATCCATTCTTAAGGGATGGTATATACATATGAGGGAGAACATATGTGCATGCGTGCATGTGTGTGTGTGGTGGGTGTGGAACACAATGTATATTACTGAAGGGGATTTCAACATATCATGAGATCGTTAGGAAAGAAGCCTTGCCTCTACCCTCTGGCAGCATAAATTAAGACTTTTAAGGCACAATATGGAGAGAGGGGAGAGGGGAGAGGGGAGAGGGGAGAGGGGAGAGGGGAGAG
>NC_037676.1:72533448-72568448 GCF_003255815.1 Theropithecus gelada
GAGAGAGGGGAGAGGGGAGAGGGGAGAGGGGAGAGGGGAGAGGGGAGAGGGGAGAGGGAGAGAGAATTATCTCAACACAATAAAACCACATACTAGAAAAAGAACAGATGGCCCAGGGAGCAGGGAAGTAGAAACTATACAGGGAGAAAAGATTAGACTCAAGTTTGTATCAAGAATAAAGGACCCTCAAGGTAGGCTTTACATTTACATGCTCAATAAAACCAGACCTGCTCTACACTTTCCATCTGATGTAGCTACAAATGACTACCTATAAAAAGGACACGGTCTTATAATATCCTTATATTCATGATAGCTTTTGAGAGCCTCATGCTTAACCATGTTTTATACTTCTTCAACTAGAGGTATTCTTCAAATAGAAAATATACCAGATACAATTTATTAGGTTCTAGTAAGAAAATTAAAAATCAACAAGAATTTACTTAGACTCCTGTATATATCCAAGTGTTATGAGTTCCTATCATTTAGCAGATAAATTTACTGTCTAGCTGAACAAGGTTTAGAACACAGCATTCACCATTAAATGCCCACATACTTCAGCTGAGATTATAACCAAGAGTCATTTTCCTACCTTTTAGCACTTGAGTCCCATTAACCAAGATTCCCCTTATTTCTGTGTTTCATTTCTAACTACTCCTGTTGTGATGATCTAAAATAGATGGCAGGTTGTAGCCTTCATAGCAAGGTACGCACATGGCCAAGAACACTGAGAGACAGACAGCCATGGGCACAGTGCCCACTGCCCTTCCTGCACTGTATGCCTACTACATTATTGTACATTTGTTGATACACTGCTTTGTAATCCCATTCATGTAACTTAATGTTTGTCATTTCTCTTACTACACTGTAAGATGTGGGTAGGACTATATATATTGCTTCTGTATACCTAAAACATGCCTACTTTACTGCATGCACTATCATTGCTCAGAAATGAGTATAGACTAAATTGAAAAATGCTAGCAGTTGGATGGGGAATGAAAACCAAATCAGGGCTTTCATGTAATCAAGAAGTTCCATTTGTATCACTAGAGGAGGCTCTATGTCATACCAGAAAGAGATTTTTGGAAATATATAGTTTCAGGTTCAAATTCCAGAATTTGCATAAATACTTGCTGTTCATTTGAACTGGAGTTACTACGGGGAAATGACTCTTGGATTCCACAGCATTCTGCTGCATTATAATGGTCTGGCCATGCCATCATTCCACAAAATGGTTTAGCAATTTGCTACAATATTTTTTTTTTGAAGGAGAGTAATCTGTCCACATACGAAAGATTTTAGAAAAACATTTTCATTATTTAAGATGATTAATAAAAACTGTAAGTATCCAGTATAGGCTAATAGAGTTCTTTATAACTTAAAATAACCTACACATTTTTAAAAGACAATTTGCCTCCACATTTTTTCAAGATAAAAATTTAAACATATATATTTTGCCACGATTTTATATGTAATGGCTACATTTAAAAAGGATCAGAGAATAAGAAAAGACTGATAAGAATATATTGGCAAGTGACTGTATATTATATTTACAGTCAGTTTTCAATCCAATTGATATATCTCAGTGGTTCTCAACCAGAGGTGATCTGACCCCTAAGGCACATTTGGCAATATGTGGAGACCTAACAATATGACTTAATTCATCTCTCTGAACCTTACTGTTTTCAGCTACAAAATGGGGTAAGTTCTCTCTCCCAAGCTAGTAGTAAGAATTTGATGAAATAAAATGCATATTATGACTAGCAGAATGTAGGTATGCAAGAAAAGTTTCCTTCTTAAATTTGCACCTCTTTATATTCTAATGTATAAAAAATATTTCCAGGCTGGGTACAGTGGCTCATGCTTGTAATCTCAGTGCTTTGGGGGGCTGAAGTGGGAGGATCACTTGAGCCCAGGAGTTCAAGGTCAGCCTCGGCAACATAACAAGACCTCTCTCTACAAAAAAATAAAAAAATTAGCTGGGCATATTGGTACAACCCTGTAGTCGTAGATACTCAACAGACTTGAGGGAGGAGGATCACCTCTGCTCAGGAGTTCAAGGTTGCAGTGATGGTGCCACTGCACTCCAGTCTGGTGACAGAGCAAGAAAAAGGAAAAGGAAAAGGAAACAAACTTTTCAAGAGACTTAACTGTGAGTTACAATATAAATACTCAAAGTTAAAATTTTAAAGGTGAATTTAACCAGTGATTTAAGAAACAGCATGAATTGCTCAAACACTAAAAACATATTTCACAGTATTAATTAAATTATAACTTTACTATATATGCTTAGAAACTGCTTTAAAAGACAAGAGAAAAAGAAAACAGCAGTTGTGAATAAAGTAAATTCTAGGTAGTAAGCAATTAAAATCTCTTTTTGTGTTCATGGTAAATACTGTTAATTATATCACAGATACTCATAAGCAACCAAAAACCCTGTGTACTGATTATAAAGAGCAGCTATAATTTCCCCTATATATATTTAAAACAAAACAAAACCTGGGGAAATCTGAGAGAAAGGATGGACTATTTTTTTTAAACATTTTATAAAATATAAAGGCCATGTCTGTTAAGGTATGATAATCTGACATATAGTGAAAATGAAACAAAAACCGTCCAATATAAATTAAGGGTTTTTTGGCCAGGTGTGGTGGCTCATGCTTGTAAACCCAGCAGTTAGCGAGGCAGAGGTGGGCAGATCACTTGAGACCAGGAGTTAGAGACCAGCCTGGCCAAGATGGTGAAATCCTGTCTCTACAAAAAAATACAAAAATTAGCTGGATGTTGTGGTATACACCTGTAATCTCAGCTAATGAGGACACTGAGGCAGGAGGATCAATCTAGCTTGGGAGGTCGAGGCTGCAGTGAGCTGTGATTGTACCACTGCACTCCAGCCTGGGTGAAAGAGTAAGATCCTGTCTCAAAAATATATATATCAATTAATTAATTAAGTTTTTAAAAGTAATTGAAAGGATTTGCCAGTCACTCTTAGAATGTAGTATTTTCTCTTTTTAAAAATTTTTTTTCACTGCTGGAACAAAAGAATGTACTCTTTTCTAAATAAAAGCTGAAATTTGCTTTTGAATTGAAAATGTTCTTCACTTTGCGTAAAAAGGTCCTATATAGGCTTCTGATTATGGGAATTCTAAATTACTTTTTAAGAATTTTTTTATTGAGTAAAACTTGTGAAGTTCTTTATAAACAGAGGAATCAAAGAGAGTGGGGCTGGGCCCCCTTTTCTGTCTTTCAAAACAAAATAACCATGTTAATAGAAAAGCTAAACACACATCCTGTTGAAAGCATTATCTGTGTAACTTCATTTGAAGCCAACAAACAGCATAATATCATTTCTGTGACCTGCATTTTCTTTTATTAATGGCAGATTATCATGTCTGATATAATAGGCAATTTATTGACTTCATGGACTTTAGTAGCTAGTACACAATGATATGAGCCTGCAGACCCTCATAGTAGAGAAAATGGCATACACAGCATTAAGCCTTGTCATAGCCTTACCTATAATGACAAAGTCAGCTTGAAACTTTATTTTGAAAATTACTAGTTAATTCTTTTTTGGCTTTCTTGGTCTTTTGCTTGTTTGTTTTAAGAGAACCAAGTTTCACAAGCCAAAAACTGCAAATGCCAGATTGGGTTGGATTTCCAATTTGGCCTCTAACTGGCTAATTAAATTAGGTGCAAATCACTGCACAAGTCATTTAACTTCTCAGTGCCTTTTTCTTCCCATCTTTAAAATAGGATCATAATAGCAGCTACATCATAGGTTTGAGGATTATGTGAATTACTATGAGAAAGTCTTAGAACACTACTTGGCACATGATAAGCACAATAGGCATGCTAGCTATTCTAAATGATCTTTCAGTTCCAAGAATTTTTTATTCACTATGATGTGAAAGAGGGTTTTTTTTTTTTTTTTTTTTTTTTTCATTTTAAAAATATGGAGGAAATAGGCCAGTGTGTGGCTCATGCCTGTAATCGCAGGGCACTTTGGGAGGCCGAGGCGGGCGGATCCCGAGGTCAGGAATTCAAGACCAGTCTGGCCAACACGGCGAAACCCATCTCTACTGAAAATACAAAAAAAAAAAATTAGCTGGTATGGTGCTGCACACCTGTAGTCACAGCTACTCAGGGAGGCTGAGGCAGGAGAATCGCTTGAACCCAGAAGACAGAGGTCGCAGCGAGCAGAGATTGCACCACTGCACTCCAGTCTGGGCAACAGAGCGAAACCCTGTCTCACAAAAAAAAAAAGAGGAGGAGGAAATAAATTAGAATATTGGAAACAGATAAACACAGGGCACACACATTATGGTTTAAAGCAATATGCTCTTGCATTTAGGATATGTTAAAAATACATTTAAAAGATAACAGCAATATTTTACAAAAGGCTATCATTTCCTATTTCCAAAAGACACTTTAAAGAGGAAGTTTGAACCAGACTTTGATATGTAATATGTTAGTGCACAAGTGCAAATAGTTTATGTGTCAGACAATAAAGATTTTATGAAATTTTGTGAACATTTTGAAGCAGCAGCAACAATTAAACATCTAACCTCTGTATTAGAGAAAAAATTTAACTGTCCCAAAGTATCTAGTTACAAAAAAAATCTAAATTCTACTCGGTTAACAAAACAAAATCTGCTGTTGTATACTAATAAGATTCATCAAACCAAACTAATTTGTCCAACAGATGTTTAAGTCAAAGAATTGTACATTTCTATTCTATTCAAATATAATAGCGTAAGTAATCATGATACCGTCTTCAAAACACATGAGTTCAAAACTATCTTCTATTTTTATACTCTGTCTTATAACCCAGGAAACAGAAGTGTTTTCTGGACTGTAATAAAACCGCCACTTAAAAGGAAGAATTAGTAAGCTAGATCAAATAGCCTTTTTAATGACAAAGAACTGAAAAGCTGAGAGATCAACTGTTTTCACTGGCCACTACTCTCTATACTCTAGAATAAGCCACCAATTCAATAATTATGACACAGCTGTTCCTTTTAAAGATAGTCTTTTATAGTCTAGGTAGAGATTTTTAGAAGTCTCAGTACTCAAATACAACACTGGTAGGTGTCTTAAAAGTTTCCCCATTCATCCTTCCACTGAAACTCTGGCCGATCATATGCTTGCTTTCCCAGTTCTTTTCACTTCTCAGGGAAACATGATAAAACCATGCTAGGGTTTTGTCATACTGATAGTTAACAAATTTCCAGACCATTAGGTTGACACTAATGTGTGACTTCTGCTTGTGAAATTTATGTAACTGGCACCAAAAAGGCCAAAACTGTTGGTTTAAAAAAAGGAAGTCCTTAATTCTACTTTCTAAAAAGTAGTGAAAACAAACAATTCTATACACAATGGCACCACAAAAGCAACCTTGCATGGAAGCAGGCAGTTAAGAGATCCTCCAAAATTGGACTACATTGATTTAAACTGCTGACTCCCTACTTGGCCGTTATTAAGTGCTACGTACATCTTTTTTTTTTTTTAAGAGACTGGATCTTGCTGTGTTGCCCAAGCTGGGGTGCAGTAGCTATTCACAGGTAATCAGGACACGCTACAGCCTCCAACTCCTGGGCTCAAGCAATCCTCCTGCTTCAAGGCTCCTGAGTAGCTGGGATTACAGCACATGCCACTGTGCTCAGCTAAATGCTACCCTACACACACTTCTTACTCTCTCTTTACTCTTTGTAGATGAGAAGGCAAAATGTAACGGTGCCTAGGCCAAAAAACACATTTCCATTGATTATAGACATCCATGAATCATTCATGAAATAGCACACAAGGCTTAGACAACCTAACGCATGGAATTAAGATAAAAACCACAATTTGCAAAGCTTACTGTTAATTTCTCTGGTTTTCTCCCATTATACTGAGTCTCAAGCTAGCAATACCAGTCAAAATAAATAGAAATACCTATATCCTAATGCTAAAGAATCACAGTAAAATAGAAAAAACTTAATTGCATGGATATGGATTTTATAAATAAATGCTTAATTTAGACCCTTGTATCTAGATGTTATAAATGGTTCAAAATAACATATATGAATTTCAGCTTCAACAACAACAACAACAACTATAAGGTGTTTAATGGAAAGAGCCTGATTTTACTTGCTATTTTATATTTAAGGGGATTCTGGCAAAGCTGGCTGACTCAAATTCAGCACCTGCCTAGAAAATAACACACATCTGGCATTTGCCTTCCAAAGTGAAAGTGAACAGCCTAGCTAAAAATCCTAACTGACCCAAATCTAATGTGAAGTATTTCAAGTGTTACTGTGGTGGCATTTATGTGAAATTCTACTTGTCACAGACCTTCTCCCTGAAGCTAACAACTCTACCATCCAGATAAGTGGAATATACAAGTTTGAATTGAACTCTAAGGACCAACAACAAAAACAACAAACAGAATATGCATTTTATTAACAATCTATTAAACCACTTATCCCACTCCTATGCATAAATCTCTCCTGCTTTCCAGTACAGAAAGCATAGCTGAGAAATTATGGCCCACCCTAACTTACTCAGAATATTCTGACACCAGTCCTACCTCTTCAAAACATGCTAACTCAAAAGATTTACACAAGATATAGACTGGCAATACTTTTCATTTTAATTACTTTCAAAGAATACCAGCTATGCCAACAGAGATCACACTTAGAAATTTTCAATTTAAAAAAAGTTGCTCTCACAGTAAAGTGGCTCTAAGCTAAAACTCAATTCTCTTATACTCCAAGAAACAACATCTTTGTGCATTTTGAAAAAAAAATTACTGTCTATAATTCTAAATATATGATTTCTAACATCATTCTACTTGTCTGTCCACATGAAGACAGCAATGCCACCATGCAGAATGAAGATTGCCTGGACTGTGATTCGTTCAACATCACTAAGCAAGACACACCTACCTCAAGAGGTGTGTCCTTCCTAAGAGCACACTCTGAAAGCTCTGTTAACTGTATATAATAAACAAAACATTTACTAATGATAGCATTTTGTTGTTGTTGCTATTGCCTTAACCTCTATTCACATGGACAGATTAAGACTTTGAATAGGGAGATATATAATTCAGAAATCAGTGCCCTGTTTTTTGTTTGTTTGTTTTTGAGAGGGAGTCTTGCTCTGTCGCCAGGATGGAGTGCAGTGGCCAGGCTGTAGGGTGGTGGCGTGATCTTGGCTCACTGCAACCTCTACCTCCTGGGTTCAAGTGATTCTCCTGCCTCAGCCTCCCAAGTAGCTGGGACTACAGGCATGTGCCACCACGCCCAGCTAATTTTTGTATTTTTAGTAGAGACAGGGTTTCACCATGTTGTTCAGGATGGTCCTGATCTCTTGACCTCGTGATCTGCCGCCTCGGCCTCCCAAAGAGCTGGGATTACAGGCATGTGACACTGCACCGGGCCCTGAGGCAGGAGAATTGCCTGAACCCAGGAGGTGGAGGCTGCAGTGAGCTGTGAGCTTGCCACTGCACTCCAGCTTGGGCAACAGAGAGAGACTCCGTCTCAGAAAACAGAATGAGAAAACCTAAACGCAATGTAAAAACATCGAACAAGGAAACATGGAGTTAAACCTGCATAGACAGATAATCCTTTTCCAATTTAATAATTTTTGGTAACCATTCTTTGTATTTCCTATAGCACTTACCATAGGCTAGGGATGGCCTAAGGGTAAAAGGAAGTCAGGAAGAGAGAAAAGAGAGCTAATGGTGCTGAATGAATTTAGTTTAGCAAGGAAAACTAAGCTAATTGGTTCACACTAATGTATGCACAGAAAAGGAAGAAAACAAGAAGAAAAGAGTAAACAGACCTGTCAGACAAACAGTTTCTAACTGCTGGCTTTGTGTCAACAACACCCAACAGAAGTTCATTTCAACGTGAGCCTACACCATCCTGAGTTCAGTAGTCCGTTCTGTGTATTAAGTGCAGAGGAATCTGGCCTGTGAGACCAGGATTGTGATTCTACTCTGAATAGTTAAATGACTGAGGGCATTTTGTTAACTGTTAATTTTTTTTTTTTTTAATTTTACAGATCAGTGCCTACCATGCTGACTTTTGCAGAAAATACCACAAAAATAGTGATATAAATAAATATGGGCAGATTTTGTCTAAAGCAAAAGATAGGTATTTCAGTATTCTCAATTTTAGTTTAGATTAATACTGATTTTCCGCAGATAGAGCCCAAAGCCTGATATCGGTACCTCAAATCAAAGTGCCCTTCTTCATAGATATATATACATCCAGTTAAAGCAGACATCTAATCACAAATCTTCTCACATCTATGAACAAAGGAGGGATTAAAAACTCCAACAAATACTCATTTGAAATGTATTTCAACCATGTCATATCCAATATGGTCAAAGTTTCTCTTGGGCCTTGATATGCTTAATTTTTAGTATATAGCACTTAGTACACAACAACAAAGTAAACTGGCACTACATGAAGTATATATTGTGTTTCATTGTACAGTGGAGAACTTCTCCCTCATGTTGGTATTTAAGAGTTGGGCTGTACTTAGCATGTGTGAACAATTCACCAACCCATCCTCACCCTATCCACCCATCCCAAATCTTCCAACAGAGAAAACTTATAAATAAATCCAAGGTCTATATAAATCTACAGTGAGTTCAACCCTCCCTAGTGAAAGGAAAATTACATTTCAAAGCTATATTGCCAAATGGATTTATATAACTCTTGCTCCTGTTGTGATTATCAATGCCAAGTAAATTTTATTGGCTAACTTTAAAAATACTTAAAATGTGAGACTAGAATGGAAATACTGACCTAGCTGTACATTAAAAATCATAGTTCAGTCTGTTCAATAAGTTTTGTCTTTTTAACTCAAACTACAGAATTCCATTTTTCATATACGCAAATCTGGAATTTGCATTTATACTCATAGATACAACTCTTTTGGAAAGTCTAAGAAAGTATATAAATAATTGTATTTTCAAATCAGTATCTAAATATGTGTATTCAACAAAGTTGTCCTTCAGAACACTTTGTCCACTTCATAAATTTAAGACTCAAAATATAAAAACTGGATTTTTACATAGTATGTTCTACTCAGCTTTGAAAATAAACTAAGTAAGAGAAGCTAAAGTTCTATCTGAACCAACTCCTGATATACTGTAAGGCTATACTAAACTTCATTTCTTCAATAGTTAAGGTATTTTTCTCAGAGATACAAATTATCAAACTTTTCAAGATAAAGGTTCTAAGTAATTCTACAGTCACTATATTTCAAACAATCTATTCTTTGCAAGAAAAGTGATTTATCCAATGAACCACAGATGCCACTTACAATCTAAAATTTCTAATATTGCATAGGAGAAAGAATGCTGATTCATACTAATAGCACATCATGTTTACAACAGAAAAAGGAATGCGAATAGCTGTCCCCCATGCCCCTACCCATAATTTGTGAGTATAAAATCAAAGTCTCAGAGTGGAACTTAAACAGTTTAGGTAGTCATTACATTTCAAATGAGTCGTCATGTTTTAGTCTGGAATAAGTGTTACAAGTTAAGGTCTCCTAATGAAATATAAGTGAAATAATCTTTGGTTTTTAAATTAATTTTGAAGTCTTCAAATATGAACATGATTATTTTCATGTACTGCAATTATTGTCACAAATATTCTTGTACTCGGGGGTATGCAGGCAGAAAATGGAGCTCAGTGGTTAAGGTCAAGGTCTTTGGAGTGGCAAACTGCCTCCAACTTGATATGACCTTGGAAAAGTCATTTAACCTCTCTGAGCTTCAACTTCCTTATCTGTTATTTTGAAGACAACCAAAAGGCACTTACATAATGCCTAGCATACAGTAAAAGAGCGATAAATAATAGTTGTTACTAGTATTATCAGTGGAATCTCTGCAAATTGCACTTGTAAAATAGATGTGAATCAGAAACAGCTGTATAGTTCCTAAAATTTTACTTTCAATAGTTCTTAAAGGTCGGACTTAATTCCTTCTATAAATGAAAAATTGTGATGGCAGGAGAGGCAAATGTCTGAAAAAGGTAAGAAAGAACAAAAAAACAAAACGAGACAAGAACCCAATAACAACTGACATATTGAAACACAAAGAAAACTGTCATGGCACAAGGAAATGAATTAAGTAGTCCACTTATAAAATTATGCCTACCACTACCTTTGATAATGAGTTCAAACACATCAATATATAGGGCAGGAAAACGACCAAAACATTTCCCCAATCTAGAAACAAAAAACGAAGTAAGTTACATTTTGTATTGAGCGGCAGGTAGTGGGAAAATATTAATTTATTTGGTTTGCAGAGCTATAAACTGGACAACTTTCAAATCTACTTTGCTCTCTATAAATATACCACAGAACACATCTAATATGTTAATATGATCCAGTATGGAGACAAGAAGCTGCCACGCTTCCTTCGGGTTTGTTCTTTACTTGACTGTAAGTACCTTCTGGAACAGTGACAAAATAAATGTGGAATTGGAAGAGTTATCTTCTTAATTCTACCCTGATTAAGCATATTTGGATATATAAAGTATCTAATACAGCTAATTTTTCATAACATATAAGAGCTATATACCTTAAGTTCACGGTATAAATTAATGTCATATCTAGAAATAAGCTTAAGAGTCTGGGCGTGGTGGCTCACGTCTATAATCCAAGCACTTTGGGAGGCTGAGGCAGGCAGATCACTTGAGGTCAGGTGCTCAAGACCAGCCTGGTCAACATGGTGAAACCCCGTCTCTATTAAAAATACAAAAACAATTAGTGGTGCATAGTGGTGGGCACCTGTAATCCCAGCTACTCATGAGACTGAGGCAGGAGAATCGCTTGAACCCACGAGGCGGAGGTTGCAGTGAGCCAAGATTGCACCACTGTACTCCAGCCTGGGTGAAAGAGCGAGATTCCATCTCAAAAAGAAAAAACGAAATAAGCTTAAGAAACTATTTCTATTTGTATTTACAAAGTTCAATGTCTCTGAATATGAATATATTCTTAATGTTTATTACCCAATAATTACTTTAACAAATGTTTATTTAGTCTTTACTGTATACCAGGCACCATCCTAAGGGTTAGGGATGCCGTTTTGAACAAGATAGAAATGGTCCTGATGTTCACAAAGCAAGTAGGGAAAGTTGTAAAGAATAAATAAAAATATATCACATGATCATAAATATTATGATAAAAATCAATTACAGCTGTGTGATATGGAGTGCTTGAGAAGCTATTTTACACAGGTTGGACAAGAAAGTTCGGCTCATTGCATTTTATAATATCTACCCCTGTAAGTGAGATTTGCTGCTAAAATCTGTAGTAACTTTCCTTTTCTCTTCTATGCTAGTTTGCTAAGAAATGAGAAATACTACCACTCAAATTTTTACACATAAAAATAAATATAAACATTATGTCAAGCTATGAAATTAGAATAAATTGTAATCAACTCATTCAATAGGTATAATGTAAACTCATCCCAAATAGATATAGTAACCACTGATAAACAGATATGAGCATTTTACCTTTAAATGTTATTTCCAATACATTTGTAAGGAACTTTCATAATAAAAATGAAATACAGACAAACATACAGTTTATTTTTATTTATAATCATCTTATTTACATATTACTTTCCTAAACTACATATAGAATTTAAAAATATTTTAATTAAATATCAAAATATCCAATATGAAGAATTCAACGTTAACTCACCTGTGCCTGTAAACAGTGCAGAAGATCTATAAGTGTGTAGCCAAATCCAAGAGAAATCTGTAATATAAACAAACAAATAAACATGAATAAAATCTGCAGAATCCTGTTGGATTCCTTAGAGCAGATGTGATTTTTATAACTGATTTTCAAGTAATACTTGTTAATTGCCATCAATACACAAGTAATATTCATTAATAACATCTCTTATTAAATTGCATGGTAAATCAAGAAGTAGACTTGCTGCATTACTTTTATTTGTACAAGATAATGTAAAATATATAAGGCTACATTTCATTGTAAAGTGCCTACAACTTCTCAGTTGCCAGCCTTATTCTTTAACTGCTTGTCTAACCACCAGCCTTCCCTATGAGACAAAAAGCTGAGTAAAAGCAGGAGGCCCTAGTGACCTACTCCCACGCTGCATTCCTAGGGCCATGCCCAGCACACTCTAACAGGCAGAAAATGTGTGCTGAATAAATAAATAAAGTTCACATATTAATCTTAATTTACCATGATTTACAGTTTACCTATATGGAACCAAAAGGCCTGAATGACTAAATAATTTGTTATCTCAAGAAATATCTTTTTTTCCTCCTTCAGAGACAAAAGTTTTGTTCTGTCACCCAGGCTGGAATGCAGTGGCACTATCACAGCTCACTGCAACCTCAAACTCCTGGGATCAAGTGATCCTCCCGCCCCGACCTCCCAAGTAGCTAGGACTACAGGCATATGCCACCACACCCAGCTAAATTTTTATTTTTTGTAGTGGTAGGGTCTTGCTAAGTTGCCTGGGCTGGTCTCGAACTCCCAGTCTCAAGTGACCTTCCTGCCTTGGCCTCTCAAAATGCCAGGATTACAGGTGTGAACCACCATGCCCAGCCAAGGAAAGCCTTTTTGGCAGTAAAAATCATGTTATAATAACCAAGATAATTTGCAAGAGAAAAGAGAAAAAGAAAAGGAAGAACTGAATATTTTCAATAATGAGCGCAACTGTTTGCAAAGTTTCTTCAGAGTCTGTGTCTTTGCGAACAAAGTGCTTCACTGTAAACGAGCCTGCAGCTTTTCGTCTGATTCTTCCACTGCACTAATTAAGCTTGTTCCCAAGAAACAAAATGAGGAATATGAAAACAAGGGTATGTGCTTAAGGCATTTTATGTATATTAATATTTACTGCTTTTGTATATTTTATGGACTCAAGACAAGTGGCTTGATTGCTACTGGTAATGATACTGAAAATATCTCTTTTTAAGAATAATTTTTAAAAAACATTAAACACTACTAGATTTAATCAGCTCCAAGGAATCTTTTCACAACTAAGCTACTAGATTTTTCTTCCTTCAGATGACATCCATCAGTAAGAATTTACAATTCGGATTATCAAAACTTAAAGCACTACTAATTCCTTTAAGAGCCCTTTACTCATTAAAACAGTAAATAGAATCCAATAGCACAAACAAGTTAACATCAATTTAATATTAAAATTACTATTTTTCTTGGACACTAGAAACATCTGATTTCATAATCTAAGAGGTCTACAGGGCAGAGAAACAGAAAAAGATGGCATTTTGATTTTTACCAAGACCTGGCCAGTCTTGAGCTCATCATATATAATGAAATGCAGCTAGTGTATTAGTCAGAGATACTTCATGAAAAACAAACAAAAAGAATCTATATGCAAATAAGAAGTTATCACAGTAAATAAACTGAATGGATTCTACTCATGTGGCAGTCAGTGAATAGTGTGCAATAAACTTATGTAATAGGAGTCATCAATTCTTTCTAGCACTATTGGGATAAATGCATTCATTATGCTGGCCTACTTAAGCCCATTATAATTCTATACCAACAACTAATTTGCTCAAGGACATCATATTATGCAACAATCATGAGCTGAAACTTGTGATATTAGTAGGAATGAGATTAAATGATTACTGTTGGCTCTATACTATTCAGTAAACTTTTATTAATAAGCTACTATAACATGACGCAAAAGTGTCAATGCACCCATGCTAAAGAAAGATGTTGGCCAGGCGCAGTGGCTCACACGTGTAATCCCAGCACTTTGGGAGGCTGAGGTGGGAGGATCATGAGGTCAGGAGATCGAGACCACCCTGGCTAACACGGTGAAACTCTGTCCCTACTAAAATACTAAAAAATTAGCCAGGTGTGGTGGCGGGCGCCTGTAGTCCCAGCTACTCGGGAGGCTGAGGCAGGAGAATGGCGTGAACCCGGGAGGTGGAGCTTGCAGTGAGCCAAGATTGCGCCACTGCACTCCACCCTGGGCGACAGAGCGAGACTCCATCTCAAAAAAAAAAAAAAAGAAAAAGAAAAGAAAAAGAAAAAAAAAGAAAGATGTTTAGGAGATACAAAGATACTAAAATTTCCAAACATCCAGATACCTTGGTGTAACATTTCAAACAAAAGGAATAAAATACTTCCATAAAAACCGAATTACAAACTATTTTGTAAGTTACTAAGAGAAACTAGTTGTCATTTAAAGCAAAAATGCAGGTAATAAAAGCTCTGTTATAAAGAAGCATCTTGTTACTGGTCTGTCCTGAGAGTTTTCACAAAGCCCCTCTAAGAATGTGTTTCAAGGGAAGGAGTAGGGGTAATTTGGGGGATATCTGCAAAATAATTATCTGATAAAGGACACATACCTAGAATATATTACCATAAGGAGTTACATTATTTGATAAAAGGCATGTATCTAGAATATATAAAGATCTCTTAGAACTTAATAATAGGACAAATAATTCAATTATTTTTAAATGGGCAAAATATTTTGTAACTAACCATGAGACATACAATAAGGAAAAGTACATGAAAAAATACTCAACATCATTAGTTATTAGGAAAATGGAAATTGAAACCACAATGAAATATTCTACACAACCAGTAAAATTATCCAAAGTGTTGACAAGGATATGAAGAAATCAGAACCCCTTTAAATCCACTGCTGGGAGAAAATGCAATAGTACAGCCATTTGGGAACAAAGTTTGGAAGTTTCTCACTACACAATGCAATTTTATCCCTGATGTTTTCATTTCTCTTGGGGAAGAGATGTCCATACAAAGAGCTGAATGGAAATGTTCACAGCAGTTATTGTCCACAATAGCCAAAAATTGGAAAGAATACAAATATTTATCAAGGGATTTTCTTAAATGCTGTACATCCATACAATGGAATACCACTCAATAAAGGGGAATGAATTATCAATATGTGAACAACACAAATGAACCTCAAAAACATTATGCTAAATGAAAGAAGACTAACACAAATACAACATCTACTATATTGTATGATTCCATTTATTTGAAATTTCTAGAAAAAGTAAAGCCATAAAGACAGAAAGCAGGTTGACAGTTTCCAGTGTCAGGATATGGAAATGGAAACTGACTAAAAATGGACACAAGATAACTCTGTGGGGTGATAAAATTGTTCTAAAACTGAACTGTGTCCTAAAGAAAGATGAATAACAGACACAAGATATATATGACTGTAAAAATGTACTGAAACTCCTGCTTTAGTACACTTAAAATGGGTGCATTTTATGGTCTGCAAATTATACCTCAATTTTTAAAAAGCAAAAAGAAATTTAATGTTAAAAAATATTTTAGTGATTTTTCACAAATGCACCAGTGTATCCTTGCTCTTTCTTGTGTGATAGCTACAGTTTCCATGTGAGTAGGAGATCTAAGGGTAAAGGTAGTTCTAGCTGCATATGGTGGTGTGAACACCTGCCAAGTAGAGCATCAACTAGCAGGTGGAGTAACACCTCACTAGTCTGAGTCAAAAAATGAAGTCAGAACTGAATCTACACCACACATAAAAAGACAGCTGGCAGCATTAGAGCCGTGTAGGTTGATAGTAGGGCGTGGGGGAGAACTGGAGAAGATATGCTCAATATTTCATTTTATTTATTTTTTAAATGAATGGGTAGAAACAGACCCAGAGGAAGCAATGTAAACTGGGAAGAAAATGAAATGACAGCTGTAATACTGGCTAAAAGAACATTTTAATTTATAACTACTATAATAAGAGATGTGCCATATTTTTTTTGGCTTAACAACAATGTAACAATAGCATGAATAGCATTTATTGAATGCTTATTCTGTGAGAGCAGTGAGTGGAGAACTTTATGTGTGTTACCTAATTTAATCTTCATAACAATCCTATGAGGGTAGGCCCTGCTACTATCACGTCCACGTTATAGATACAGAAACCTAACTGGAGAGTAAAGAACTCTGTCTAAAGCCAGAGAGCTGATGCACTAGTAAAAGTTTGGGTTCTAACCCACAAGAGTCTGACTCTGGAGTTTATACACGATCTTACCCACTAGGCTGTTACAGAAGGTCACTGTTTTGATAATGCTATTTTTGCCAACTTTATTTGAAAAAGCAAATGGCAGAAATGTAACCAACCTGAAAACTGCCTTCTTGAGGTTTCTGGTATAGTACTAACAAGACCAGCAAAGGGTATTCCCTACATCCTGCACCTTTGGCAGACACTGTTAATAAATCTTGGCATTATTATTTTCTCAGCCCAAATGCAGGCCTCACAATTTTCTCAAAGTTGCTAACAATCAAAGGATAATAGAGCTAGTATGTAAATAAAGATATGTCTGTCGCAGGGCATGGTGGCTCACGCCTGTATTTCCAACCCTTTGGGAGGCTTGGGCAGGCATACCACTTGAGTCCAGGAGTTCGAATTCAGCCTGGGGCAACAAGGTGAAACCCTATCTCCAAAAAATACAAAAAAACTAGCTGGGCATGGTGGCGCACAGCTATAGTCTCAGATACTCATGAGGCTGGGATGGGAGGATCACCTGAGGCTATGGATGTCAAGGCTGCAGTGAGTCGTGATCGCGCCACTGCATTCCAGCCTAGGTGACAGAGTGAGCCCTTTCTCAAAAAAAAAAAGAAAAGAAAAGAAAGGTATGTTTGTCAATCCAAAACAACCAAGTCTTTTTTATGGACAACTGAAAACATGGAATAGGCTGTTGTAAAGAGATGACTAAACAAAAGGGCAGCCCGACAACTATCACACTTCATGTTTCGGGACAGCCAGCACCACCCTAATCAAGCCAGCCAGACAGATTGGCAGGAAAAAAGAGAATGCACGGGGAACAGAAGAAAAAGCTAAGGAAGGACTGCTCAAATTACTTAAGATTTTTCAATAGTTCCAGTCAAGCACATATGAATATATACCCATAGTGTACACCCATAATGTATGATTAATACAAAATTTATTTTTCCCTTTTGCTTAAAAGCACAAACTCTCAAACATAAAAAACACCTTTAAGGCCGGGCGCGGTGGCTCAAGCCTGTAATCCCAGCACTTTGGGAGGCCGAGACGGGCGGATCACGAGGTCAGGAGATCGAGACCATCCTGGCTAACACGGTGAAACCCCGTCTCTACTAAAAATACAAAAAAACTAGCCGGGCGAGGTGGCGGGCGCCTGTAGTCCCAGCTGCTTGGGAGGCTGAGGCAGGAGAATTGCGCGAACCCGGGAGGCGGAGCTTGTAGTGAGCGGAGATCCAGCCACTGCACTCCAGCCTGGGCGACAGAGCGAGACTCCGTCTCAAAAAAAAAAAAAAAAAAAAAAAAAAAAAAAAAAAAAAACACCTTTAAGTCACGTTTCATAGCATATAACCCCAAGAAGAAACAGTCATACTTTCAAGACTTACCTTTGAAAACTATTTCAGATTATTGAACATGATATTGTTAGTATACAAATATATTACATATATTTGTGATGCAAACATGTCCTAATATATAGCCTTCATATGAATTTTAATAAAATAGTAAAATTCCAAAGTTTCACGCAGAAGACTTAATAATATAAAGAATGAGGACCAGACATGCAAAGTAAAATTGTTCCCCAATAAGTTTGATGGTGCTAAAAATAAGCATCTAGACCTCAGAAGAATAATTTATAAATGAACTGATTAACTTCTATATATACTGCAGACAAGCTCATGATTTCTTTCTCTGTTTAAAAGACTATACCTCCACTGCAGACAATAACTCTTAACTAATGAAATGTTTAAAGGTAATTTTCATTTTTCCAAAGTCCTCTGTAAGGTCAACAGTATCACGGCAAAACTCCCTTAAAATAACATTTAGCCCTGATAACTTATGGGTAAACATTAACTAACCTCCTAATTATTCTTTCCAACTATTCATTTTGCCTATTAAGGTATACAAATTAATACAGAGAAATTTTTAGGTTAATAAAACCAGTGCTTAAAGTTAACTGAAAGTCAGTCATAAGATGTTCTTTTGTTATTTTAACTCAGTTTAATAAAAAGCTTCAGAAAGTACAATTAGTCATAAGTTAAACAAGTAGAGATTTAGATATACAATTGAATAAATTTTCATCCTTACTAAATGTAAAAAACTTCATAGGCCATAATTATAACAGATATATAGAAAAAATATATCAGTTTAAAAATTCTTAAGCTACAGTTACATACACATCCACAATTTACATGTATGACACAGTGAAAAATAATATATCCATCACACTCATGGATCTCATTATGCCCATTCCTTTCCATCTTGTCTCTTGCCTACCATGGTCAGAGGCAATAAAACTATTAAAAAAACAGCAATTCTCTAAAGACTAGTATTCTTGCCCAGAGATAGACCTAAAAAACCAATTAATCTTATATCTGTAGTTGAAAGAATGGTTAAGATTTCTTTGGCAGAAAATATAAAGAAAGGAGGGTGGCAGACTGGAACTAAGTCTTGAGGAATTTCTACAGGTAAAAACTATGTAGAAAAGGAATTGACCAAGGAAAATGAGAAGAAATTACCTAAAATACAAGAGGAAGACCAGCAAAGACAAGTATTATAAAATTCCAGAGGAGATAATTCCAAGGAGAGGGTGGTCAACATTGTTCAATGACACTGGGAATTAAGATTTCTACTTGATGTGGCAACCAGAAATTACTGGTGTCCTTTATAAGGATAGTTTCAATGGAGAGATAAAGATATAAATCAATCTAGAGAAGGCTGAAGTGTTGACATGTGAAAAGGAAATAAGGACTTGGATACAGCATGTACAAATGATTGTTGTCATTACCTTATACTAAAACTTATCTTCTCCTCTAGACGGTGAGCTGTTTGAGGGCAAGGATGAGGTTGCATCCATCTTTGGGTAAGACAATAACCTGCTGCTGGACTACTAATTTTTAAACAACTGCAGAAGTCCTAGGGCTTTTATTAGGGTGCTTTGCCAAAAAACTGACAATAGTCTTTAACAGAATTACAGGGGGAAAAAAAGGTAAGTTCTTGGGCAGAAATTAATCTTTCTTAAACAGAGGTAAAAGGCTCAGGGATAGTTCCCCACCAAGACAAGAGCATGCCACCCTAACAACTGATCCACTCCCACCTCAAATAAAAAGGCCCCAATACACCATAAGTAGAATTTTTATTGTTTTTCTGCCAATAGTGTGGATAATTTTTAGATTATAAACTCCCCTCAGAAATTCATCTTCTCCTTAGCTTGTTTCCCCTAATTACTGCTGCAATGACCACTCTGACACAACTGAGCCTAGAATCCTTCCTTTTATATCCCTTGGGTACAATACAGACGAGCCTATAAAACACTTCAAGACTCTGTATAATATACAGTCATGCAATACATAACAACATTTGTCAATGACACACTGCATATCCCATGGTGGTCCTGTAATATTATATCATATTTTTACTGCACCTTCTTTATATTTAGACATGTTTACATACACAAATATTTCCCATTGTGTTACAACTGCCCACGGTATTCAGTATAGTAACATGCTACACAGGTTTGTAGCCTAGAAACAATGGGTTTCATCAGATAGCCTAGATATGTAGCAGGCTAGACCATCTAGGTTTGTGTGAGTATACTCTTGCCTAATTATGCAATACTCAGAATGCATTTAGGTGATGCATGACTATATGCATAATTTTTTTTTTTTTTTTTAAAGACGAGTCTCGCACTGTCACCCAGGCTGGAGTGCAGTGACATGACTTCAGCTCACTGCTACCTCCGCCTCCCAGGTTCAAGCAATTCTCTGCTTCAGCCTTCTGAGTGGCTGGGATTACAGGCGCCCGCCACCACGCCTGGCTAATTTTTTTGTTGGTGTTTTTTTTTTTTTTTAAATAGAGATGGGATTTCATCATCTTGGCCAGGCTGTTCTTGAACTCCTGAGCTCATGATCCACCCGCCTTGGCCTCTCAAAGTGCTGGAATTACAGATGTGAGCAACTGCGCCTGGTGACTACATGCACAATATTTTAAGACCACGGGGTAAGAAAAGAAAGTGAACCAGAAGTAACTAGCTTTTTTTTTTTTTTTTTTGAGACAGGGTTTTGCTCTGTTGCTCAGGCTGGAGTGCTGTGGCACAATTACAGCTCACTGCAGCCTCGACCTCCTGGGCTCAGTTGATCTACCCACCTCGGCCTCCTGAGTAGCTAGGACTATAGGCATGCACCACCACACCTGGCTGATTTTCATATCTATTTATTCATACTTTTTTTTTTTTTTTTTTTGCAGAGACAGGGTTTTGCTATGTTGCTTAAGCTGGACTTGGAACTCCTGGCCTCAAGTGATCTTCCCACCTAGGCCTCCCAAAGTGCTGGTTTTACAGGCATGACCCACCATGCCCAGCCAACATTAACATTATATACATATATCTACAAAGTGCAGGGGCAGTCTTTAACCCCCTATACCTGAAGTACCCTCAAAGACAGCCTCAGAAGAACCAGCACAAACTTGCCACCAAAGGCACCCTTCCCCAAATGATGGTTACTGTCAATTCCCACCTCCTACAGAGAGGTCAAATCTATCAACAGAACATGACCGCATTAAGATAAAATCATTATTTCAACACAATAAAGAGAACATTAATTTTTTAAAATGCACACAAAGCATGTAGGAGGGCAGGAGAGGAGGTGTCTCCTTAAAAAGGAAGACAGTAAGGTAACACAATTTATCTAAAGTTGAAAAACTTACAACGGACCTGGATGTCAAACCTGGGACTGCCCGAGCACAGAACCTGTATTTTTACTGCTCTGCCTGCCTGCTAGGCAGCACCAACCCACCAAAACAAGGGATAGCAAGCACCAAATGAACAGTATTTTAAAAATAAAAACAGTTGAAAACAGCTCACAAGTGTGTATAACAGGTATTCATAGCCATAATGTTTTAATGAAACAAAAATAAGTTTATTTTCTGACTCAGATTATAATTATGTATTATGTGATTAAGTATGTCAATATTTTACAGAGTTGTAGAAAGAATGTAGTATTCCAAAAGCTAGCACCAGACTAAGAGAAAAGCTTTGCATCTCACTGTGCAGGACAGTGAAGAACTTACCTGTGGAGCAGTTAGTACCTAGCCACATTTTGTTTGTGTTTGTTTGTTTTTTGAGACGGAGTCTTGCTCTGTCACCCAGGCTGGAGTGCAGTGGCCAGATCTCAGCTCACTGCAAGCTCCTCCTCTCGGGTCCATGCCATTCTCCTGCCTCAGCCTCCCGAGTAGCTGAGACTACAGGCACCCGCCACCTCGCCCGGCTAGTTTTTTTTTTGTATTTTTTAGTAGAGACGGGGTTTCACTGTGTTAGCCAGGATGGTCTCGATCTCCTGACCTCGTGATCCACCTGTCTCGGCCTCCCAAAGTGCTGGGATTACAGGTTTGAGCCACCGTGCCCGGCCCTAGCCACATTTTAATCAACTTTCTGTATTTTACTGAGTCACCCCCCTCCCCAACCTCCATGGATCCAAATGTCACTCAGAAGAAATGTTATCAGAAAACAGATTGCATAAGAAATGTGCCCCTACTGTGTGGGACTATAGAGTTTGTCATCTTCCTAAAAAACTAAAAACGGGATTTTTCATTTTACTAGGTGCCTGGGTTCTAACAAAAACATTGAGGAATACTGGAGAAAACTGGATCCTATAGCAACACTACCATTTTGGGAAAAAATTGAGATCTAGCGCAAACTTAGAAATCAAGTTTCAACTACTGAGTTTCACAGATGGAAATCTAAGGCTCAAAGAGATTAGTACTTTTACTGATGCAGGACTTCTCCCAGTCATCATGACTAATGGAGTTTCTATGAACCCAGGAACAAATATATCATTAAAACTTGGGCTTCACTATCCTATCTTAACCAATTGCTATTCAACCTCCACGTCGTGGAAGGGCACTATGTACACAAAATGGTGTGAAAGGGCCTTCTGACTTAGTTGTGAAGCCAGAATTTATTGATAACATATCTAACGTACAAAACATAAATAAAACGGGATAATCTCGAGATGAGCATTCCAATACCCTAAGCATACAGAACAACAGGAGCTACCTTTTGTTATGAAATAGATGTCAGTTCCCCTGCTATAAATTTTACATGCTGGTCGGGCACAGTGGCTTATGTCTGTAATCCCAGCACTTCGGGAGGCTGAGGCAGGAGGATTACTGGGCTCAGGAATTTGAGACCAGCCTGTGAAACAAGGCGAAACACCGTCTCTACAAAAAATACAAAAATTAGCCAGGTGTGGTGGTGCGTGCCTGCAGTCCCAGCTACTTGAGGGGCTGAGGCTGGAGGATTACTTGAGCCTGGGAGGTTGAGGCTGCAGTGAGCTATGTTTGTGCAATCACACTCCAGCCTGGGTGACAGAGCAAGACCTCGTCTCTTAAAAATCCATTTTGCAGATGAGGAAACTAAAAAAGAAGTTAAGCAATTTACTCAAGTTAAAGCAAGAGGAAGAAATACCAACTGAATCCAGGTCATTCTGAATTCAAGGCCTCTGCTCTCCCAGGTTGCTGCTATCACCGCTTCCTCTGCCAGGCTCCCTTCTCTGCAATTCTTGCTCTACCCAACTCCTTATTCCCTCAAAGAAAAGGATTTGATATCAAGAAGATACTTTCTAACAGCCAGCCTTACACAGTCACAAGCACCAACTTAACAATGAGTTACCCAAAAAGGTTTCACTAACAAGATTATTCAGTTATTGGCTGTTGTACCTACATAAGCAAAGAAAACGGAAGAAATAATACAATATTGCAGGATAAAAGACAGTGAAGAAAAGAAATTTTAAGGCTGTGACAAAATGAGAACTTTACTTTACACAAGGAATTTCATTAAAAAAGAAAAGAAGACAATTCTGAAACCTAAGGTGGGAGACAGCTAGGAAAACAATCTATTGTGGCTAAATTTTTCTTCAAACTGGGGGTCCCAGAGACCAAGAATGTATATAAATATCCATAAAACATCCATGAAATTTTCTAATTTCATGCTTTCATTTTGATGAAAATCTGAAATTGCTGTTTAATTTTCCATTTGTGCTTACATTTGTGTTAAGATGAGTATTTTAATTTCTTTGAAGTCAAATCTTGAGACAGAAAGTTTTCTATGAATTCAGCAAAGAAAAATCATGTGGGGGATTTGAAACATCTTCACACAGCTACTAGCAGTACATGCTGAACTCAATGTAACCTGAGCTCAGCAGATTATACACAGCAATTTTGTTACAGCCAAACACCCTTGCATGGTAGTGCTAATTTAAATCTTATCGATTTGGTAGTTTTGTTTATATTTAGTTAGTAAATCTAATTTTGTTTTATAGGTCTTAAACTAAAATCTTCTGTATTGAAAAGGAATCTAGCAACATACTAAACTGGTGCTTTTCATAGGAGCCATTAACCAAGTTAACATTCCCAATTATTTACATAATAAATATGACCATAAAATGTAGATTTTAAGAATCATTCATGTACAGGTTTTGTTTATCAAAAATTTCACTGACAAATCAAAGGCCCTACCAGTGGTATCCAAAATGTGTCTCTAAACTGTAGCTAAAGAACAAAGTCTTTTAAAACTAAAAGAAAAAATGTAATGCTTTATTGTTCTATAAAGCTAAATTTCAGCAAATGTGAAGAATCTGCCTTTATTATAGATCATGAGCTTACTGTTTCATGGAGCTAAATTTTCGTTTTATTTCCTGAAATCGTGATGCTAGTAAGTGGTCATTTTCATTTTCATATAATGACTAGACAAAATTGAAATTATGGCACTCCTATGCCAGTTTTCTAGATTTGGGAAATCTTTTTAAATAGAAACATGAAATCATAATCTGGGTACCACTGGCCTACAAGTTATCTACCATGAAATGGGGTGTGTGTGTATATCTGTGAGTGTGTGTGTGTATATATATATATACGTGTGTGTGTACGTGTATATATATAACGTGTGTGTGTGTATATATATATAAAACATGTATATACACACACATACAAATAGATATAGATACACAGTTATAGGTATTCTCCTCTGGGAATTTCTATTCCATGGGGGAAATTCATTTGTAGCATGAACTACCAATCGGGAAATTCTTATTTCTATCAAAAGGAATCTAACACCCCTCTTTCTAGCCCATCTAGGACAAAGAGCACTCTAGGCAGTCAGGCCACAAACTACAGCATGGAGAGAAAAGAGGATCTATTACCATTGATATCTAAATACTTGGAAGTAGTTACTTTGCTAGACCTCCTAGAATAAACCACAGCCCAATAGCGTTAATAATAATAATGACAAGTAAGACATAAACAACAAAAACTCTGAACAGAAACTGTGAAAGATTAAAGACAGCAATAAACTCTTTGCTACACCTCTCATTGAGAACTGAAGTGTAACCGCCCTTCCCCTGAAGCTGAGGTTGCCTTAATGACTGGCTTGACCAAGAGAATATAGCAGCAGCAGTATTCTGGGACTTCTGAGCCTTGATGCTTCAGCCTGGGACTCCTGAAACCCTAGATCTTAGCATTCTGAGCTGCTACATATGTATGACTGCCTTGAGGCTGCCATACTATGAAGAAGCCCAAGCTGGCCATGTGGAAAAGCCATATGAAAAAAGAGAATTAAATGCCCAGCCAGGGCCCATCTATTATGGCCCCTGACAGTTCCTGGTCTTCCCAACTAAGACTCCAGATACAGAAGAGACAAGCCATCCCTATTGTGCCCTGTCCAAATTCCTAACCCAGAGAATTATGAGCTATATTAGTAATAAATTGTTTTAAACAACAGATCACCAGAACAAAAACAAATCACCTTTCATAAATAGTAATAAAGACTCTAAAAACAAAAAAAAAAAAGAAAGAAAGAAAAGAAACATCTCAGGCAGACAAGCTGGAAACCAGAATGACAATAAACACAAAAAAGGATTACGATGTTTAAGGATAAATAAAAATTCATTCACTCATTTACCCAACAAAGATTTATATACAAAGATTTATATATATATATTTATGTAAACAGGGATATATAAAAGCTCTGGGAATATAATGGTTTAAAAAAACGAAAAAAGTCCTACTTTCAAGGAACTTACAAGAAAACATTATGTACCATAGTGGTATTTTTCTATATACAGTACTTAATTTTTTTTTTTCCCCACAAAAATTGCTAGCTTTGGCCAAGTGCAGTGGCAAACACCTGTAATTCCAACAGTTTGCGAGGTCGACATGGGAGGATTGCTTGAACCTAGGAGTTCCAGACCAGCATGGGCAACATAGTGAGACACCATCTCTACCAAAAATAAACAAGAAGTTAGCTGAGTGTGGTGGTGCACATCTGTGGTCCCAGCTACTCAGGAGGCTGAGGCAGGAGGATCGTTTGAGCCCAGGAGATTGTGGCTGCAGTGAGCAGTGATCACGCCATTGCACTCCAGCATGGAGACAGAGCAAGACCCTGTCTCGAAAACAAACAACAACAACAAAAAACGAAACCAAACAAAAAATAGCTAGCTTTTTATGGACATAACTAACAATTCAGATCAAATCAAAACACAGGCCAGGTACTGTGGCTCACACCTGTAATCCAGCACTTTAGGAGGCCAAGGAGGGAGCACTGCTTGAGGCCAGGAGTTCGAGACCAGCAAGGCCAACATGGCAAAACTCCGTCTCTCCTAAAAATACAAAAATTAGCTGGGTATGGTGGCAGATGTAATCCCAGCTTCTTGGAAGGCTGAAGCACAAGAATTGCTTGAACCCAGGAGACAGAGGTTGCAGTGAGCCGAGATCACACCACTGCACTCTAGCCTGAGCGACAGAGCAAGACTGTCTCAAAAAAAACAAAAACAAAAACAAAAAACAAAAAACACCACCACCACCAATCTCATAGAGTGACCGAGAGTTTGAGTTCCTCTATGAGAAGGAAATGAAGATTGAATCAAAATCCCACAAAAAGTTATTTGTCGTTTGTAGTATTTAAACACACTTTAGTTAACTATAGTATATAATAAAATGTTTGGGTTCTGATTTCAGACCATAAATTCAAGGCATGCGTAACGAATTCTTTTTATTTTTTCTTCATAAAGTATCAGGTTAAAAAACCTTTTAAAGATACCCTTACAAATGTGCATAGTAGACCGTTTCTATTTTACTGTAGTCAAGATCCTAGGACCTAAAATGGGCAAAGCAAGTAAGGTCGGTAGTAAGTTGTTGTTTTAACAAGATTTATTTCTGTCTAGGTGTGCTACAATTCAAACAAACACACTCACCATTCCAGTGACTAAAATAATTTTTAACTGCTCCTTTTATTAAAGCATAGACAATTTAACCTTTCATATCATCCTCAGGGCTCTAAAATTATTCACACCTTTCTATTTGTAGCATTTCTCTATTCAAATTTTATACAATGCCAAAAAGAACGCAAATAGAGAAAATTATTCTACATGGTATTTTTAAATAAAATAAAATGTTTCATATCACACTGTAAAAGAACAAAGCCGTAAATAACTATGTTTATGGTCTCTTAGGCAAAAGACCATAGTATGTCTTAAAATCATTAGCAACTAGCACAATGTCTCTGTAACAGATTCTCAGCAAGTATCTGTTGACTGATAACACATTTATTTCCCAGTTATGTTTTTAAGTGTGGCCAAGAAAAATAAGCAATGCTATTTTTTATCCCAGTAATATTTGAGGCAAAGAAAAAAACGTTTTCAAAAGAGGTCACAAAGAAACACATCTGTCCTTTTCATTTTCTCTTGAAAATATTTTTAAAGGAATGGGGTGGGGGAAAGTGGTAACAAGTGCTATGTGCTCTAAATGTCAATATCGCACAGATGACAATGAAACAATAACAGAATTATAAACTAACGTATTTTCTTTTTTCTCATAATTTGTTTTAGCACATTACACAGTAATTTGTCAGAATTTCTTTTTAAAAATGTGATGCAAAAAAGAAAAAAATTATCATTGCTAAAAAGCAACTTATTAATTTTTTATCCAAAACACAGTATAAAAATCGTAACAGTGCACTGAACAAGAACATCATTAAGATCTTTAAAATAAGACTACTAACATTCCATTATAAAAAGTTGCAATATCTGGGAAGAAGATACTGAAGAATGTCTTACTTAACAGACAGCTCATTGTTCTCTTCTAGACTGGTCTAGAGACTGGCATGGCATCAGAACATGCGTCAGAAGACCTGGCCATCTTCCTGGATCTCCGTGAGACCCAAGGCCAATCACTTAACATTTCTAGTCCTCAGTTTCCTCAGTGACAAAAGGAGTGGCACAATTGTCGCCAAATCCTGTTTAGTTCTAAACAAATTCTACCATCCTCAAATAAAGAGCCATTAGTCTAAACAGGGTTTTAAGGCACTCACATCTTCCATTTGCTTAATTAAGGTACAATGATTTCCTTAATCTTGCACTAAACACTTTACAAGTTTCAAATGTCTAGAGATAGACTACTTATCTTATTTTATCTTTACAACAACTCTGTGAGGTATGTTGAGCCTATAATTTTCATGTGCATTAGGAAAATGCCAAAAGGGAGGCTGAGTCAAGTGACATGGTTTGATTAAAGTCATTTAGCCGAGAAAAACGTGGAAATTAGATCTTCTGACTCTAGCTCAGTGCTCACGCAAGAGATTTCCAGAAACAAGCCACTTTTAAATCCACAAGAACTACAAGGAAGGGGAAAAAATGGTGTTTATTTTTAAATGAATATACTGTTTCTTTAAATCCAATGTCATAGTCTCAAATTCCCTAAAACAGTACAATTTTAGGCCTCTAAATCTCAAAATTATTTTCAAGACTCCTGGAACAAGAAAATCCCAGTGGCTTAACACATTATCAAAATATTACCATCTATCAGTATTTCCTAAATCAATGTATCTTTCTTGGGGAAAAAGGGGGTCTGTAGTGAAATAAGATTTGGAATATTTGTAGATCAATAATACACATAAGGTCTTTAATTTAATCTAGCATTTCACAAATTTGCTGACTGATACATATTTCAGACTTTTTATAAAATACCAATGGTCATTCTAAAGCACTTTTGTTCCAATGAACAAAATCATCTTGGAAAATACTTCTGTACATTTTTAAAAGATGATCATTTCCTAAATAAAAAACAAAATTATTATAGTTTTTCCTTATTTCTCTAACATACATATTTTCATCTTTTCTGAAAAGATAAATTATCTTACAATTTGTACATTTAACATGACAGTGTTCCTTTTTTCATTTCCTGAAAAGCTGTTGACCCAATATTGTACTTCGTAATCAACAGCAACTTGGAATAGAGAACTATGGTAAAAAATCTTCTCATAATCTTAAAAGTGTATTCTTGTGACACAAATGACATTATATCATATTAAAAGGTCTCCTTCTGTAGCTAAATCATATACCCAGAACTGACACTGAAAAATCTGGGGAGACCTCAATTCAGATGAAGTGTACACTTTAAATACATATTAGCAAAGACAGGTAATTGGGGGGAAATTACATCAGAGAAATAACATTTGAATCCATCTTAAACTATTATAGGGATCTGTATCTAAAATTGGGAACAAACATTTACAGGTAAAGGGGAAGATAAATTACTTAATCACTGAGCCCATTAACCTACTTGTAACATGGAAGTAACTATTAATATAAGTGTGGTTTTTGCCCTATTTATAAAATAGCAAATGATGAGGCAAAGGCTAATTAGCTAATCTGAATTTATCTTGTGCTCACGATTTTATAACACTAGATGTATCTATTTATTCCCAAAGGGATTAGGCATTTCCCACCCTTCCTCTAGGCAATGATGAGTTCCCTAATAACCAAACACAGTTTCTTTTTACTTCTAACTAATAGTGTTGAGCAAGTCCAAAAATACCTTCAAATGCTTTTGAAAATGTAAGGGCAGCTTAGAAATGAGCTGTTTTTAGTAATGGTATTTTAGAAGTGGTATAACTTACCACTTCAGGCAAAGAGGTATGACTTGTCACTGGTAACAGTGGTAACTCGGGAAGTTGAAAAGAGTTATTTTGAGAAAATAAGAGATTGTGGGCTCTAGTCTCAAACCTCACCCTTCACCTCATATATATGAAATGTTATGCTTATGTAATTCACAAATCAAATTTCTGTTTAAAACTGGAAGAATTAACAACAGAGTAAGTTATATATTTACTTTAAAGGTATACACACAAAAAATTTTTTAGGAATAGAAGTACTCAGTGTTGGCTAAAAGATTTTAGACATGTCAGTCACTTCCTAATCCTTAAAATGTTTATACAAGTTTCTCCCCACCTCCCCCACAGTCCCCTATTATATCCATTTTATAATTCAGAAGGTGATCTGTTAACCAAGCCATAAACAGAGAGTAAATTTCAAAAGCAACTGCCGGCCAGGCACGGTAGCTCATGACTGTAATCCCAGCACTCTGGGAGGCCAAGGCGGGCGGATCACGAGGTCAGGAGATCGAGACCATCCTGGCTACGGTGAAACCCCGTCTCTACCAAAAAAAAAAAAAAAAGAATTAGCCAGGAATGGTGTTGGGTGCCTATAGTCCCAGCTACTCGGGGCTGAGGTAGGATAATGGTGTGAACCCGGGAGGCAGATCTTGCAGTGAATGGAGATCCCGCCACTGCACTCCAGCCTGAGCAACAGAGCGAGACTCCGTCTCAAAAAAAAAAAAAAAAAGCAACTGCCTTGTCCACAAATAAATGAGTAAGTCATATTTTAAAATAAAGTAGAGAATGCCACAAAGACTTATAAAGGCATTATAGTATGTTTCACCAACCTATATTATCCTATTTCTATCTATGGAGTAAAATTATATAAAGTGACCTCTCTGCAAGTGAGTTTAGACTCCAAATGCTAGATTAAGGAATAAAGTCTAAACTACTTACAAACCACTTACAAAAACAATAACAAACAGCATAATTCTGGAAGGTCACATTAAAAAAAAACTACCACCTCCAATGCCTAAATTCCATGATGTAATAAGCCTGTATGATGGATATAACAAGAAACTTACACTCTGCAGATTGTTAAACTAGAACAAAATCCCTGAAACACTGAAAAGTGAGGGTTTTGAAATGGTTTTTAAATATGAAACCAAGCAGCATTTATTTCCTAAATGTAAAATATAATTTAAAAAGTAATGAAAAAGGCCAGGCATGGTGGCTCACGCCTGTAATCCCAGCACTTTGGGAGGCCGAGGCGGGAGGATCATGAGGTCAGGAGATCGAGACCATCCTGGCTAACATGGTGAAACCCTGTCTCTACTAAAATACTAAAAAATTAGCCGGGTGTGGTGGCGGGCACCTGTAGTCCCAGCTACTCGGGAGGCTGAGGCAGGAGAATGGCGTGAACCCGGGAGGCGGAGCTTGCAGTGAGCTGAGATCGCGCCACTGCACTCCAGCCTGGGTGACAGAGTGAGACTCTGTCTCAACAAACAACAACAAAAGGGTAATGAAAAAGATTCATATTTAAGCATTCCACAATTGTTTTTCAGCAACTGCTATGCTTTTCTTGAATATTAAAACCTTATTACTGTATGTGTGAACAAGACTGTTGTCTTTCTCAGTTATATAATGACTTGAGAATTGAACCATGTCTCCTAAGGCCTACAACAGAAACGCAAGTGTACTATGTAATCAATGCTTTCTAGTAGACATTTCATTCAACGTATTCATTTTATCTAGCAGGAAGGCTGAAATGATAAACGCTGATGTGGGTTGACACCACTCACTCCTACATATCTGAGCCTTTTCATTTATTTCAGTGTCCTAAATCTCCAACATGTTCAATAAAATACTGGAAGGTAAAGAAGTTTTGGCGAGCTAAGGAAGGCAATGCATTGTGCCTCACAATCATTTTTTGACTACGTCTTACAGAAATCAGGTACGATATTTGACACTGATTATAAAGGGTTGATCATCTAGCTTGTTGATGATACTGATGATACAAAAGTCATAATTCTATGTTTGATTTCTTCCTCTTTCAGCTGTCTTTTTGGGCATTCAACACCTCTAAGAAAAAGAAAGAAGTGAGAAAATGAGGTAAAATTCCAACCTATGACATTTCATTTCCAGCAAAGGCACTTAAAAAACAAAACAAACAGAATAACCTCTTAGAGACCCAAAAGAAAATACATTAAAACACTATAAGTGGTTGTGTATGGATGATGCCATTATGGGTAGATTCTTTCATGTCCACACCTTCTAAATTATAACCATATTATTAATACTTATATTCTATACCAAAACAATAAAAGCATTATTGGGAAAGTAAGTTAAATCTAATGATTCCAAACATTTTAACTATCCTGACCTTATACTACACAAGACAAAGGGGAAGTCGCCTATAAAACTTGACACTATAAACAAATACAAAAATATATCTTGCTTATTCTTTTCTTCACTATCTGTGTAAACAAAGGGAAAAGGAATAAAGGAAAAGAAAGCCAAGAGGACACACTCACAAACCAAAACCACAAGAAAAATAATCTAAAACCAGACTGCAGGAGGCAGGAGGAAGGTACCATTCTCTACCTAAGAAGTGATTTTGCAACACTAATAGCAAACCCACATTCCTGCTACAAGCCTCATCCACAGCCTAATGCTTTCAAACAGGCCACACAGCTGGCGGCCCTGAAAACCCTCCAGAGAGGAACGAAGATAGAGAAATCAGGAGGGCTCAGGACTGAATTGAGCCCTAATCTGATTCTGATGAAACACTGCCCTGCTGGGGTATAATATTATGGTAAGCAGAAACTGAGTTAAATATATGACTGGAACTTCTAAAGAAAATTCCTAAAGGAACATTGCTTTGAATGTGAGCCTCCTCTGTTAATGACGAAACAGCTGAGGTATTGCAGTACATGCTTTCTAGGGAGAGTCATCCGCGCAACGCATAAGGTAAGGAGAATGCAGCATCACCTTCAGAAACAATACAGAGGGTAGGCCTAGATGCAAAATCTGCTCTCGGTAAATAAACTATGTTTGTGTGAACACTAAGAGTCTAGTTTCCTCTTGAGTCAAAGCACCATATGGCTGAAAGCAAAGTCTTACTAGATTTGGAGACTGAACTTGGTTTATGAGGGCTCAAGCGTGTTCAGTGAGCTATTTTAAAGGCACCATGTTTTTACCAACTCCTGGGGTGTCCCCTATGATAGTACCTCAACCAACTCCAAGAAGCCAGACACCTTCCTAAACAAATGCCAAACACTTCATTTCAATCCCCATAGAACTCTCTAAAACAGCACTCTGGTTTTGTTTCCAGATCATTCAAGAAATTACTCATTCAGATCCAGCAATCCCACTTCTGGGTATTGTTAAACAAAAATTATGGGAGGCCATTGTTTTGGACTGAGCTCCTACACTAGGTCCCAACAGAACAGACCAAACCAAACTGGAATTACTCATGCTACGCCACATAATCAAACTGAAACTTTAAGGAAGGAGACAGATGCCAAAACAGATCAGTTTTTTTCCGAAAATGGGAGATTACAGTGTTCCTGAGCCAGTGTAATAAGGAAGTCCCCTCTGCTTTAACCCTTACCAAAAAGTAACCTGATGTTAAATAAAATAAAAGCCAATCAAGTCTATAACCAAATTTTTTGTAAGTTTGTCTTTTAATAGTTCTGGTGCCCAACAGTGGGACCTGGAAAACACTGCTGATGACGCCTGAGACCCCGTGGGGAATGCAGGAGAGGTGCTGCCCATCTCTTTTATAAGTCCCCTGTCTTCCTCATACTGTTCCTCACAGTTCAGACTCTGATCTCTGCGTGGAGCCCCTGGATAGTTTTGACTTTTGAACCCAGGGTTAGTTTGTGCTGTAAGAGAGCATATGAACTCCTGGGGTCTGTAGTGGCTAGCAAGAGTTGCAGTTTTAAAGGCAATTGACCGTGGTTGCAATGAGTGGCTATTATTGTAGAGGGTGTGATCTCCAGCTTTCAGAATTCACAGAAATTTGGATTCTATCGTCTTTGTTTCTTTTTCTTGCGTGCTTTGGTAGGGGGAAATCACTGGCTAGTTAGTCAAGGGGATCCCAGTGCCAAAAGTCACAACTTGACTGGTGGACCCGGTTCAAGCACTTAAGAGCTGTTAGATTAACCGCATGTGAAAAGATAAGACTGTCCTCAGAGGATAAACTGGCCACAAAACACAGCAGTGCCACCACCTTCAGGAAGTATCTGCACAAAAAGGCACACCGAAAGCATTGCACAACCCAACACTGTGGCATTTCCCTCTTACACTTTTACCTCAGATTTGAGAGATCCAACATTCAAGATAAAAAATAGGATCCTTAATTTCTAAAGAACTTTATACTCCACGTTCTGCATAAACCTGTCTTTTATATGAGTAAGTGTTAGGTCCCAGAAGCTAGAAAATACTGATAAAAATGGCAAAATCACAACAAAGATAATTTAGAATTACAATGGCCATTACATGGAGCATTTCAGATGAACAGCATTGCACTTTAAGAAGTCCATTTAAAAATAAGGAGTCCTAATTTAGGCCAACCCAAGGGCATCTATTGGTATGCAGAAGCTTCTAAAAAGATTTCAGGCCAACACAGTGGCTCATACCTGTAATCTAAACACTTTGGGAGGCCAAGGCAGGAGGATTGCTTGAGGCCAGGAATTTGAGGCTGCAGTGAGCTATGATCATGTCACTGTATTCCAGCCTGGGTGACAGAGTGAGACCCTATCTCTTAAAAAAAAAAAAAAAAAAAAATTAAGTTTTCAAAAAATTGTTTATTGCCACTTTAAAAACACTTTACAAAAGGCAAATGAAACAGTTAAAACTAGTTGACAAAAAAATTCAAGTTGCCAGCCATTTCACTTAGTTACTACCCCACTACAAAACCAAAGGAACATTGGGTAAGTGTTATAAAAGTTAGGCGCTCAGGTCAAGCCAGTTTGCTTCTTTTTCAGAGTTTTCCATGCTAAGTCCAGTTATAATGCTTAATCAGCCCTATTTGTTAATGTGCTCCACCTTGAACTCAATAATCCAGTGAAGAAACAGAAGCTAAACTGAAAAGCCACCTAACAAAATTTGTTTCCAAAATACGCCTTTCTAGCATTCAGGCGGTTATTCTGAAAAGGCTTCTCAATGTTCTCCTGGGCTCACCTGTGAGTATACAGATGTAAAATTGTGTTGTGTATTCTGCAGTGAATTCTTATGGCTTTTTGTGTAAAATTCTGTGTAAAATTTTGTGTAAAATTCTGCAGTGAATTCCTATGGCTTTTTGTGGCCTCAGCATACCTTTTGAATCCTCCTCTGTGGCTCCCGAACTGACACACCTGGACCTAATTCTCCTCCTGCTCAGTGCTCTTAAAAAGTGGCTGGTCAGGCATGGTGGCTCATGCCTGTAATCCCAGCACTTTGAGAGGCGAGGAGGGCAGATCGCTTAAGCCCAGGAGTTTGAGGTGAGCCTGGGCAACTCTGCAAAATCCCGTCTCTACAAAAAATATTAAAAAAATCAGCTGGGCATAGTGGCACCTGCCTGTAGTCCCAGCTACTCGGGAGGCTGAAGTGGGAGGATCATTTGAGTCCAGAAGGTCAAGGCTGCCGTGAGCCGTAATCACCACTGCCTTCCAGCCTGGGTGACAGAGTGAGATCCTGTTTCAAAAGAAAAAAAAAAAATGGGCTATCTCAATAGGCCCATCAGGGCAGGACTATAGTATATAGCCACTACCCAGGCAGAAATCTCAAGACCAAGTCATAGGAAAATACACTGAATCCAGTTTTAGCAGAAGTGGATGTTCTGTCCACCCAGATGAGCTCTGGAGATATTCAGACCTAAATTTTAGTCCACAGTCTCTATACCACTGACATCTGACAAAAGACAACATGGCCTAAGCTCTTTCTTGAAAAAAACTTCCATTTTTTCCCCAGTGCCTTTGAGAGGTAAACTTTCCACCTTAAGATTCATGCCTTTGGAAGTACAAATTTAGGGTTGCCTAGCTAACAACTGACTAGAGCAATGAAACAGGAAAGATGGAT
>NC_037676.1:72873448-73006603 GCF_003255815.1 Theropithecus gelada
TCTGCTCTGATCTTAGTTATTTCTTGTCCTCTGCTAGCTTTTGAATGTGTTTGCTCTTGCTTCTCTAGTTCTTTTAATTGTGATGTTAGGGTGTCAATTTTAGATCTTTTCTGCTTTCTCTTGTGGGCATTTAGTGCTATAAATTTCCCTCTACACAATGCTTTAAATGTTTCCCAGAGATTCTGGTATGTTGTATCTTTGTTCTCATTGGTTTCAAAGAACATCTTTATTTTGGACTTCATTTCATTATTTACGCAGTAGTCATTCAGGAGCAAGTTGTTCAGTTTCCATGCAGTTGTGCGATTTTGAGTGAGTTTCTTAATCTTGAGTTCTAATTTGATTGCACTGTGGTCTGAGAGACAGTTTGTTGTGATTTCTGTTCTTTTACATTTGCTGAGGAGTGCTTTACTTCCAATTATGTTGTCAGTTTTGGAATAAGTGTGATATGGTGCTGAGAAGAATGTATATTCTGTTGATTTGGGGTGGAGAGTTCTGTAGATGTCTATTAGGTCTGCTTGGTGCAGAGCTGAGTTTAAGTCCTGGATATCCTTGTTAACCCTTTGTCTCCTTGATCTGTCTAATATTGACCATGGGGTGTTAAAATCTCCCATTATTATTGTGTGGGAGTCTAAGTCTCCTTGTAGTTCACTAAGAACTTGCTTTATGAATCTGGGTGCTCCTGTATTGGGTGCATATATATTTAGGATAGTTAGTTCTTCTTGTTGAATTGATCCCTGTACCATTATGTAATGGTCTTCTTTCTCTCTTGGGGAAGTTCTCCCAGATAATATCCTGAAGAGTGTTTTCCAACTTGGTTCCATTCTCCCCATCACTTTCAGGTACACCAGTGAAACACAGATTTGGTCTTTTCACATAGTTCCATATTTCTTGGAGGCTTTGTTCATTTATTTTTATTCTTTTTTCTCTAACCTTGTCTTCTTGCTTTATTTCATTAATTTGATCTTCAATCACTGATACCCTTTCTTCCTCTTGATTGAATCAGCCACTGAAGCTTGTGCAAGTGTCACGAAGTTATCTTGCCATGGTTTTCAGCTCCATCAGGTAATTTAAGGTCTTCTCTACACTGTTTATTCTAGTTATCCATTCGTCTAACCTTTTTTCAAGGTTTATATTTTCCTTGCGATGGGTTCGAACATGTTCCTTTAGCTCAGAGAAGTTTGTTATTACTGACTTTCTGAAGCCTACTTCTGTCAACTCATCAAAGTCATTCTCTGTCCAGCTTTGTTCTTTTGCTAGTGAGGAGCTGTGATCCTTTGTAGGAGAATAGGTGCTCTGATTTTTAGAATTTTCAGCTTTTCTGCTTGGTTTCCCCCCATCTTTGTGGGTTTTACCTACCTTTGGTCTTTGATGTTGGTGACCTACAGATGGGGTTTTGGTGTAGATGTTGTTTTTGTTGCTGTTGATGCTATTCCTTTGTGTTTTTAATTTAGTTTTCCTTGTAAGAGTCAAGTCCCTCAGCTGTAGGTCTTTTGGAGTTTGCTGGGGGTCCACTCCAGATCCTGTTTGCCTGGGTATCAGCAACGGAGGCTGCAGAACAGCATATATTGCAGAACAGCAAATATTGCTGCCTGATCCCTCCTCTGGAAGCTTCATCCCAGAAAGTCACCCGCCTATATGAGGTGTCTGTTCGCCCCTACTGGGAGGTGTCTCCCAGTTAGGCTACATGGACCCACTTGAGGAGGCAGTCTGTCCGTTCTTAGAGCTCACATGCTGTGTTGGGAGAACCACTGCTCTCTTCAGAGATGTCAGAGCTGCAGACGTTTAAGTCTGCAGAAGTTGTCTGCTGCCTTTTGTTCAGTTAAGCCCTGCCCACAGAGGTGGAGTCTAGAGGCAGTAGGTCTTGCTGAGCTGTGGTGGGCTCTGCCCAGTTCGGGCTTCTTGGCTGCTTTGTTTACCTACTCAAGCCTCAGCAATGGCAGATGCCCCTCCCCCAGCCAGGCTGCCACCTTACAGTTTGATCTCAGACTGCTGCGCTGGCAGTGAGCAAGGTTCCGTGGGCATGGGACCCGCTGAGCCAGGCATGAGAGAGAATCTCCTTGTCTGGCAGTTGCTAAGTCCTTGGGAAAATTGCAGTATTTGGGTGGGAGTGTCCCATTTTTCCAGGTACAGTCTGTCATAGCTTCCTTTGGCTAGGAAAGGGAAATCCCCTGACCCCTTGTGCTTCCCATGTGAGGCGATGCCCCACCCTGCTTCAGCTTGCCCTCCGTGGGTTTCACCCACTGTCCAACCATTCCCAGTGAGATGAACCAGGTACCTCAGTTGGAAATGCGGAAATCACCTGTCCTCTACATCAATCACGCTGGGAGCTGCAGACCAGAGCTGTTCCTATTCAGTCATCTTGGAATGGATCCCCCAATATTTCAAATACTGAACGTATATCCCCTAACAAAACACAAGTATTGGCTGGGTGTAGTGGCTTGTGCCTATAGTGCTAGCACTTTGGGGGGCTGATGCCGGTGGATTGCTTGAGTCTAGGAGTTCTATTTTGTTTTTTTTTTTGAGATGGCGTCTCGCTCTGTCGCCCAGGTTGGAGTGCAGTGGTGCGATCTTGGCTCACTGCAAGCTCTGCCTCCTGGGTTCATGCCATTCTCCTGCCTCAGCCTCCCGAGTAGCTGGGACTACAGGTGCCCGCCACCATGCCCGGCTAATTTTTTGTATTTTTAAAGAAGAGACGGGGTTTCATGGTGTTAGCCAGGATGGTCTTGATCTCCTGACCTCATGATGCCCCCCTGCGCCTCCCAAAGTGCTGGGATTACAGGCGTGAGACACTGCGCCCAGTCTCTATTTTTTAAAATAAAAATTAAAGCAAAAGTATCTTCCCAAGCACCCCCAAAAATAGAATAGGAGGGAAAGACTGATAATAATGAGAGTCTTCCTCCTCCACCATTCCCTGGAAATTGGTGGCAGGTCTCATTTTGATGTGTGTTGCATTATTATAAGCACAGACTTCAGAGGGGGCACTGATAAACAGCACTAGCAGAAATAAGACTATCTGCCCTTGAATCTTTTCACATGTTCTCCAGGATTCTACTTTCTCTGCTACCAGCCACTTCACCAACTTTTAATTGAAGTGACAATCTGGAGAGATGACTTCAAAATACTCAAAGTCTCGAGAGAAATACACAGAAATGATTAAGGTTGCACAGAGATGACCCAGTCATTCTTTGAGTTGCTGCAGAATAATTGGATTTATTTATTATATATTTTACACAAATTGGAAAGAAGGCAAAGTTATTCAGTAAGCTAACTATATTGGTCCAGAATCTTCCTGTGACAGTCTTCTTCTGGAAACAGATTTTGCTCACTCCAGCCACAGGGGGTAGCTGGGCTAAATACAGTACCTAATGTTTCCTTGACCACAGGGACTGGTCTAAGGGATGGGTAATGAACCAGTATAAATCACTGAATTCTTCCCCTAGGATTTTTCATCTTGAAGCTAGACAAATCAGTTTTTTCTGCTGGTTATAGAATGGTGAGAATACGAGCCTAGAGGCCAGTTATGGGGGCTCATGACTGTAATCCCAGCACTTTGGGAGACTGAAGCAGGAGGACTGCTTGAGTTCAGTTCAAGACCAGCCTGGGCAACATGGCAAGACTTTATCTCTACAAAAACCAAATACATAAATAAAAATTAGCCAGGCATGGTAGCCTGCACCTGTGGTCCCAGCTACTGGGGCAGTTAAGGTGGGAGGATCACTTAAGCCTGGGAGGTGGAGGTTGCAGTGAGCCATGTTTGTGCCACTGCACTCCAGCCTGGGTGATATAGCAAGATCCCATCTCCCTCCCCCCCCCAAAAAAAGTAGTGTGAGCCCAGAGCTCCCCTAACCGTGTCCATGTCCTTCATCATGTGAAGAACCCAGTTGAATGTGGGGTCTCCTACCTGCAAAGATAAATAGAGGTGAGAGGTTTGGGGTTGTATTGATGGGAATGTCAACATCTGTTCTTGTTCACAGGCTTGACTTTACCCTTATTCTTCTCAGGTTGGTTACATGTGCCAACCAACTTCCCCCTTTGCTTAAGCTTGTTGAAATAAGTTTCTGTTACCTGTAACAAAATATATCTTATCTGCTCAGCTCCAGTTCCATACATCGGAGTGCCTACTAGGTATCTCCCTTTGGATGTTTCCTGGTACTTCAAACTTGTATCTGTAGTAAAACGCATCTTTCTTCTCTTCTGTACTCTACCTGTCCCGTTTCTTCTATTCTCTCAATCTGGTTACCAACATCTACCCAGCTGCCCAAGCCAGAAATCTATAGCTCTTCTAGACTTCTCTCTGTCTACCTGATCCCCCATCTCTCAATAACTAATAGGTTTCTAAGAGCTATTCCTCTTCTTTAATATTTATCCTATATCTTATCCCTCATTCTAGTATCCTTGATACCCCTTCTGTTTTTTTCCTTCCCCCACGATACTGAAAACATCAAATCTTAGAATGCTTAGGCTCCCCACTGCCTCTGTTCAATGGGGTCCCTGTCCCCTTCTGATAAAACTTCTGGTCCCTGATGATTGGTCCAGAGCAGTCAGCATAAAGGCTGGTCAGTAACATATAAGAAAGTGTGGCAAGAAAATTCTCTCAAACAGAGAACAAATACACCAATCAGATCGTTTTCTATGAGGAGATCAGTACCTGAGACATGAAGAGGGCTACACAGTTGCCAAACAGAGGCTGAAGATATGCAGAGAGAAGGCAGAGGTGACAACAAGCAGGCTTTGGAAACTCTTGAATAAACAGAACATGAGTAAGCAAAAACTTCCAGGTGCTCTGAACGGAAGGTAAAGTGATTGTCTGAAGTACTGGAAATGAATAGAGGAATGAAATCACCATAATAGAAGAGGACCAACTCTTGCTGTGAGGATACAACAAAATAATACTAGAACTGCCCCAGAACCTGAAATGCTTTCCAATTCCTAAAGTATACATACCTCAACCTGTATGAAACACGGCTGGATAACAATATGTTGCTTCCTGTGTGATTTCTGTGTTCCCATGAGATTCTTGTTATCCCTATGGCCTCAACACACAATAACATAAATTCTAGTGGTATAAATTAGTTCCCCAACAAAATGATGCTCTGCCATATCTATGTGCATACATGATTTCCTCCAATTGGAACAATTCTCCCATCTACCATACAAAAACCCCTAACTTTGCCTACCATGTACCCATCTTTTAAGACTGAGCTCAAGGTCCTCTAAGCAGCTTTCTATAACTCAGCCAGGTAAGCTCCTCTTCCTTTACTCTAGCACATGGTAATTGTATGTCTTCATAAATAAAATATGAGCTTCTTTTGTTTACCTTTGTATCCCCGGGCCTGGCCCAGTACCCAGGACAAAGCAGACATTTAATGAATGCCATTGTTTTGGTTAAAGCTCTCAGTTGCTAGACTCTTTCAATAAACAATAAATGTACTAGTCTTCCATTATCACCCCTCTTCCAATATATCTAATTAGAGTGTGCAGTATCTGAAGTGGGCCACAGTACTATAAAAAGACAATGATTCCATGGCTTTTACGTAAGATTTCCTCAGCTCAGAATGCCCTTCTCATCCCTGTTTCCCAACTTCTTCCAAGAATAGAAGTAGGAAGTCCAGAATTAATTGCACTGGTTCAGGCAAGAGAGGATGATGGCCTGGACTAAGGAGTATTGGTGGGGTAAGAGGTAGTGATACATTCTGGAGGTGGAATAGGCATTAAGTACTTGGTGAAGATTTGGTTATAAGAGGAGGAAGAGAAGCATATCAAAAACGAATCCTGGAGTTTGAGACCAGCCTTGCCAACATAGTAAAACCGTGTTTCTACTAAAAATACAAAAATTAGCTGGGGCTATAATCCTAGTTATTCGGGAGGCTGAGGCAGGAGAATCGCTTGAATCCAGGAGGCAGAGGTTGCCGTGAGCCAAAATCGCACCACTGCACTCTAGCCTGGGCAACACGGTGAGATTCTGTTGCGCAAAAAAAAAAAAAAAAAAGGCCGGGCGCGGTGCCTCAAGCCTGTAATCCCAGCACTTTGGGAGGCCGAGACGGGCGGATCACGAGGTCAGGAGATCGAGACCATCCTGGCTAACACGGTGAAACCCCGTCTCTACTAAAAAATACAAAAAACTAGCCGGGCGAGGTGGCGGGCGCCTGTAGTCCCAGCTACTCGAGAGGCTGAGGCAGGAGAATGGCGTGAACCCGGGAGGCGGAGCTTGCAGTGAGCTGAGATCCGGCCACTGCACTCCAGCCTGGGCGACAGAGCGAGACTCCGTCTCAAAAAAAAAAAAAAAAAAAAAAAAAAAAAAAAGAATAAATCCTTTGGCCTCAGCCTTGGCTGCACTGTTGGCTTCCCTGGTTTTGAGGCTTTTGGACTTGGATTGAGCCATGCTACCAGCTTCTCTTTTTCCCCAGCTTGCAGGTAGCCTATCGTGGGATTTTGTCTTGTAACTGCGTAAGCCAATTCTCCCTAATAAACTCCCTTTTAGATATACATTTGTATTATTGGTTCTGCTCCTCTGGAGAACCCTAACATAGTATCATTCAGTGATATTAAGCACATTGACAGTGTTTTGCAATCACCGCTACCACCTATCACCAGAACTCTTTTCATCTACCCAAACTGCAAAACTTCTTACATGAAACACTAACTTCCCATTTCCCCTTCCTCCTAGTCCCTGGTATCCACCATTCTTCTTTCTCTCTATGAATTTGACCACTCTAGGCACCTCCTATAAGTACTATTGTATAGTGTTTATCTTTTTGTGACAGGCTAGTATCACTTAGCATAACGTCTTCAAGGTTCATCCATGTTGTAGCACATGTCAGAATTTCCCTCCTTTGTAAGAAGAAATACATTCTGCTATATGTGTATAGCATATTTTATTTATCCAGTTGTCCTTCAACAGACATTTAGGTTGCTTCCACCTTTTGGCTATTGTGAATAAAGTTGCTGTGAACATGGATGTACAAATGTCTGTTCAAGTCCCTGCTTTTAATTTTTTGGGTATATAGTCAGAAGAGAAATTGCTGACCATATGGTAATTCTAAAGGTTTTTTTGAGGAAGTACCATACTGTTTTCCATAGTGGCTACACAATTTTATGTTCCTATCAGCAATGCACAAGGATTCCTCCACATTCTTGCCAACACTTGTTATTTATTTATTTATTTATTTTAATTTTTAATTTTTAATAACAGCTATCCTAATGGGCCTGAAGTGGTATCTCAGGGTTTTAACATTTATCTAATGATGAGTGATGATGAATATCTTTTCATGTGTTATGGGCCACTTGTATATCTTTTGTGGAGAAATGTCTATTCAAGTTCTTTGCCTATTTTTCAATTAGGATGATTTTGTTTTTGAGTTTATAGTTATTTTGTAATAAGAACCAGTTCTAGGAATACGGGTCTAGGTCTTCAAAGCATGAGAATAAGTGTATTAGAATGGCATGAAAATTCTAGGGACTTTGGGAAAAGAGGCAGAAAGAGATGAAGCTGCCAAAGAAAACTAAAAAAATGTTAAGTCTGGCTGGGTGTGGTAGCTCATGCCTATCATCCCAGCACTCTGGAAGGTTGAGGCAGGAGGAATGCTTGAGCCAGTTCAAGACTAGCCTAGGCAACACAGTGAGATTCTATCTGTATAAAAAATAAAAACATTAGCCAGGTGTGGTGCTGTGTGCCTGTAGTCCCAGCTATTCAGGAGGCTGAGGTGGGAGGATTGCTTGAGCCTGGGAGGTAGAGACTGCAGTGAGCTGAGATTGCACAATTGCACTCCAGCCTAGGTGACAGAGACTGTCTCAAAAACAAACAAAAAACTTTTTAAAGTCTCACTCTTTAGAGAAGAGTAAACAAAATGCACTCAGAATTCTGGGCATATTTTAGTATTGTAGTTTGAGAACTGTATAAGTAAGCACTGGTGGACTGCCTTGTGAACCTAACCACTATATAGGAACACTACTTATATAAAAATATAAAAAATGCCCTATGTTATAATCCTTTAATTTAAATGTAAACTTTTGGTATATAATTCATGTATAAGCTGATGACTATTTACATACTAAAATTTAAACTTGGGAAGTATGTTGGTTGCATTAATGGATTACAGAAATAATTACTCATTATATAATACTTTAAATTAGGAATTTAATATTTTTCAATCACCAAAAATTCATTTGCATGAATCATTTGTGGTATACCAGAATAAGAAAATACACATGATACAGAGTTATGGAACCAATAGATAGTCATGATATAGTTGATAGAAACATCAAGACAAAGCAATTATGTACAGATAGAGACAAGGGTTGAGAAAAGAGTAAGGGTGCATAGAAATCTGTGCTGTTAAATAAAGTAGCTATAGAAAACAGTATTACTGATCACTAATAATAGATAACTGACCACCAAAAATAACATCAAGTTTAAATTGGATAAATTTTATTATTTTTAAAGTAACCATTTTATTGAATCTATTGAAAACTGATAAACTATTAGATTCTGAATTTTAAAGTAACCATTTTATTGAATCTATTGAAAACTGATAAACTATTAGATTCTGAATTTTTGGTAAAACGTTATAAGACCAAGGTTAGAGAAATAACCTATCATATGGTTGTATAGTGTAATTCATATATTTTAGCATAAATATAACATTATTTTAAAGCATATCTAGGGTTATTTTCAATGTTTTATACTTTTATACTGTCTATAAAATAGCCTATAGTTAAGAAAACATACCATTCTCTCAAAGCAAAATAAAACAAAGCTTTCTTTAATCTGAAACTAAAGATGAGCTTTCCATTTCTTGTCAGGATCTGTGCTGCTAACTGTAGAAAGAAAATCAGAGAGTAAAAATTTAACAATAGATAAGTAAATGCACTGGATTTTAAGTTACCTTGTGGCTAGAAAAAGCACTCATTCTTAAAATAATTTTGTTGCTCAATATAAAGTTGGGTATTTTTGGTACATGTAAAAACATTGCTAAGGCTTCCATATCAAATTCAAGCTTAGAATTCTGGCTTTTAAGGATTACATTTCTATAAATTATTAGTTTGACAAACTAACACTAGAAAATAATTACATAATTACTGCTTTAACATCTCTGAGTTTACTACCTTTACCACTGTTTAAAACCTTTGGCTGTTCCCAAATCTACCACATGTAAAATTCTTCATGGTTTTTGGGTCTGGGAGAATAGAAGTTATCTTCCTACTACATGTCTTTGATTGCCATTCTGGTGAGTAAGGATTGGAATTCCAACTGAGATTCTAATTCCCATGGGAGCCTTTGGTTCCAACTTGTGGTCAACTGGCCCTGTGCTACTGACCTTCCTAGCGCCTGTCTCTCTCCAATTTAAAGTGATGTTCATGGGAGAACTCTGATGGGTATTATTTTTCCTCGAAGGAAACTAAGGCATCTGCAAAAATATTTTAAATGCTGGTAACAGAAGAAAATTTGGAAGCATACTCACATATTTTTCCTTCTTTTTCTAGTTTTTTCAAATGAAGCAAGAGATTACGTTTAGCCATTTCATGTAAATTCTCAGGAGTATTCTAAAAGAAAAATGAAGGTGAAAAAAATTCCTTCTTTTTAAAAAAAGAACAGTTAATTTTTTTGAAAGCTTTGAAGAAAAGCAAAATGTAACAAAAGTTTATCTTAAACACATTTTTAACTTAACATTTTTCACAATTTCACTTTGTATACATCTTGTTTTATATTCTATCTATACTCCTATAGATAGAATAGGTTGTAAGTGCCATAAAGACAGTAGCAGTATCTGTTCTTTTTTTTTGAGACAGAGTTTCACTCTTGTTGCCCAGGCTGGAGTACAATGGCGCGATCTCAGCTCACTGCAACCTCCGCCTCCCAGGTTCAAACTATTCTCGTGCCTCAGCCTCCTGAGTAGCTAGGATTACAGGCGTGTGCCAGCATGCCTGGCTAATTTTTGTATTTTTAGTAGAGATAGGGTTTCACCACATTGGCCAGGCTTGTCTCGAACTACTGACCTCGGGTGATCCACCCGCCTTGGCCTCCTAAAGTACTGGGATCACAGGCGTGAGCCACCATGCCCGGCCCAGCAGCAGTATCTGTTTTGTTCATTACTGAATATTCAGTGTTTAGCATAATAATACATAGCAGAAACACATTAATATTTTATGAATGAATAAATGTAAAAATTATTCTTAGAATGTTTTCATGATGCTACAGACAGTTGGCCCTATAATTTATTTATTAGGTTACACGGTAATATCTTTGTATAGTTTAATTTAAATTTAATTTTTTAAAAAAAGTTTTTGGGGTGGGCGCAGTGACTCACACCTGTAATCCCAGCACTTTAGGAGGCCGAGGCAGGCGGATCACCTGAGGTCGGGAGTTCAAGACCAGCCTGACCAACACTGAGAAACCCTGTCTCTACTAAAAATACAAAACTAGCCAGGTGTGATGGCACATGCCTGTAATCCCAGCTACTCGGGAGGCTGAGGCAGGAGAATTGCTTCAACCCGGGAGGCGGAGGTTGCAGTGAGCTGAGATGGCACCATTGCACTCCAGCCTGGGCAACAAGAGAGAAACTCTGTCTCAAAAAAAAAAGTTTTTGAGATACAGTCTTGCACTGTCACCAAGGTTGGTGTGCAACAGTACGATGTTGGCTCACTGCAGCCTTTACTTCCCAGGCTCATGTGATCCTCCCATCTCAACCATCCGAGCAGCTGGGATCACAGGCATGTGCCACCACGCCCGGCTCATTTAAAAAATTTTTTGTAGAGTTGAGGTCTCACTATGTTGCCCAAGCTTGTCATGAACTCCTGGGCTGAAGCAACCCTTCCATTTAGCCTCCCAAAACGCTGGGATTACAGGGGTGAGCCACTATGCCTGGCCACAAAAGCTTACATTTTTAACCTCTAAGCTATGCTACCTAGACAGCAGACATCTAATAAACATTTGCTGAAAAACTGAATTATACTGAATGCTATATAGTGCTGTCAATACAGTGATATTCTCAGAGGCCACTGACGTGTAAGGCTCTTTCCCTACATACTACTTTACTCATGTTCTTTGATTTTTTTTTTCCTTTTTCTCCATTGTTTGGCATTGCTACTACTTCTCACTGCTTTGCTACTACTTCTCACTGTTACCATCCCAATATTTGTGCTAGCAGGTCACCCCTCCTTTCTTGGTGCAGGCTAGCACACGAGATAATCAAGATGGCTAGAATAATCCAAAAATTATTACAAAATGTAATCATCAGGCTCTTGGTAGTTCCTCCTAAATAGGCAGTTTCTCCTACAATAGTCAAGTATATAAAGTTCAATGATGGCTCAAAATGGCTATCTTTGTTCTCTAAGGCCAGTTTTTGTTTAATTTTAGCGCTGTAGAAAGTTTAGGCTGCTGGTCTCACATCTAGAAAAGTGGCATAACTTCTGATCTGGGATATGATAAGTTTACCATTTCTATAGTCTACTAAATAGATAATTCTGATAAATCTGTGACTACATACAAATAAGAAAACTGAAAATTACCTTGTAAATAATTTTTACAAGCTCCATTACTGTAAATGATTTCTCAAAGTTCTCATGAAATAATGTAAGAATTTGCTGCTCTCGGATATTTCTGTGAGAAATGTATTCTTGAATTTTAGCTTCAGCATTATGAATTACTGGGCCATGTCCTGAATGAAAATAATTATGAGTTACTTCAGCCAGATAAAAAAATACTAAGTACAACAGAAGCTAACTCACTCTATGAACTATTTGGAAAGCTATACAGATGAAAGAGATTTAAAAATTATGTACAATGCCCCCCAATTAGAAAATTATAGCAAATACAATCTATAGAAAATATTGTGTACATTAAAAATAGGAATAAAAATTTAACAATAAAATATTGCAATAAAAATAGCAACTACAATAATAACAATAGGTAAGGTTTATGGAGTGCTCACTATGTGCTAGGCACTGCCCTAAATGATTAACATACATTATTCTTACAAGAATCCCATGAAGTAGGTACAATTATTATACCTTTCTTATGGCAGAAACTGAGGCATACGGAGGGTAAATAATCTGTCCACAGTTACATAGCTAAGAAGGGGTACAGTTAGGATTCTGACGGGATCTCTTAACCACTCTGTGCTCTTGACCATTAGGCTAAGCTTATAAAATACTGCAAAAGGAGAATGTAAAAAGCAGTTTCATGTACATGACCAAGCTCTATTAAAAATTCACAAGACCCACAGTAGAACTTTAAGAATCCTATCTATACGCTTATGTATGTCAGAAATTTTGACAACCCAGATTAAGTTATACTATAATTTACCTCCCCTTTAAGATAGTACATATTAATAGTATATATTATACAAGTCTGGAAGAATGATGTTCTTGAATATTTGAGAACAAAATATTCAGAAGCAGGCTAACCTGTTATGGGATCTGGTTAGACACAGACCTATCATTTATTTGCTGTGTGGCTAATAAATGAGGAATTATCTGAATCTCTCCAAGCTGTTTCTTCTGATGTGTGGTGAGGAAACCACTACCTACTTTACAGGGTTTTGGTGAGGATGACAACTATAAAGGCCCTTGCACAAAACCTGATGGCTAGAAGGCTTTAATATTATGGTAGCTATGGCTACAGAGCATAATTTACATATAAACAACTGCTGTGCTAGTAAGCCACTTCACTGGATTCATTAAAGCACTCTAGAATCTTTACTAGGCAGCCTCTCATTAGCTTAGCCTGAATGTGAATTCACCGAACGTCTGCCCTCTTCTCTTTAAAAATAGCTGTCTTTAGCAAAAACAAAGCAAAACGAACAAAACCCCCAAAGCTATCAGCCTGCAATCCTTTAATGTCATCATATTAATCTAAATGCCTAGCTCTACTGTATGTTTTTTATTTCCCCAGCAGTAGGAACTCATCACAGAGTATAAATGTGTTGAAGATACTGGATGGATGGATCTTTCAATGGGTTAGGAGCAAGTTAGAAGAACTTAGAAAATTAAGTGACCTAGTCCCTTTTTCCTTTTGGGCCTTTTTGTTGGGTCCTTTCTTAGCTTTTTTTTTTTTTTTTTTTTTTTTTGAGAAGGAGTCTCACTCTGTTGCGTGATCTCTGCTCACTGCAACCTCCGCCTCCCATGTTCAAGTGATTTTCCTCCCTCAGCCTCTTGAGAAGCTGGGATTACAGGTGCCCGCCACAATGCCTGGCTAATTTTTGTATTTTTAGTAGGGATGGGGTTTCACCATGTTGGCCTGGCTGGTATTGAACTCCTGACCTCAGGTGATCTGCCTGCCTTGGCCTCCCAAAATGCTGGGATTACAGGCATGAGCCACTGCGCCTGGCCATTTCTTAGCTCTTAAGATGAAGGAGAGATTGATATTGTAGAAGAGTCCAGTGAGATCTGAGATACTAATATGTTTCTCTTTCTGGAGAATGGAAATGAGGATTACCATTTTATAGTTGATATAGAAGCTATTGGTATTTCAATATTGTAAATTAAAAAAACTAAAGCTCAGAGGTCAAACATTACCCAAAGTTACACAGCTAAAATGTGGTACAAATACAAATCAAGTTAACAAAAATGACGGTGGCTTATGGAATGAAAATATTTTCCCATTTCAATGTAAGCTTATTTCTTTGCACAGTTCTATTAATAACTGTATGTTGAAAAATAACCCTCATATCTTTATCAAAAGTTATTAATATGGCTCTCGGCCTTCTCTTTAACTGCACAGCTAGAGAGGACTTAGGGGTGTATTTTTTTCCTTTTTTTTTTTTTTTGAGACAGAGTCTCACTCTGTTGCCCAGGCTGGAGTGCAATGGCGGATCTTGGCTCATTGCAACCTCCACTTCCCAGGTTCAAGCAATTATCCTGCCTTAGCCTCCTGAGTAGCTGGTATTATAGGTGCCTGCCACTATGCCCGGGTAATTTTTTATTATTAGTAGAGACAGGGTTTCAACATGTTGGCCAGGCTGGTCTCGAACTCCTGAACTCGGGTGATCTGCCCACCTAGGCCTCCCAAAGAGGGGTATATTTTAAAGAAGTAGTTTATATGTTTTTTTTTTTTTCCCCGAGACAGAGTCTTGCTTTTGTCACCCAGGCTGGCACACAGCGGTGCGATCTCGGCTGACTGCAACTTCCATCTCCCATGTTCAAGCGATTCTCCTGTCTCAGCCTCCCAAGTAGCTGGGATTACAGGCGTGTGCCACCACGCTCAGCTAATTTTTGTATTTTCAGTGGAGACGGGGTTTCACCATGTTGGCCAGGCTGGTCTCGAACTCCTGACCTCATGATCTGCCCGCCTTGGCCTCCCAAGTGCTGGGATTACAGGTGTGAGCCACCGAGCCTGGCCTTATATGTTATCTCTTCAAGGCCAAATACATACAGAGACAAGCCAAAATGAACCTTCCTCATCATCTGACACAAATGGTTTGCTAGGTTTGAAAAACTATCCACTTTGGCATGCCGGTAAACCCAGCACTTTGGGAGGTTGAGGTGGGAAGACTGCTTGAGGTCAGGAGTTTGAGAACAGCCTGGATAATACAGCAAGACCTTGTCTCTATTTAAAAATACAAAAAAATTAAAAAATTACCTACCTGGATATATAATATCAGCTTTAATTTTCAATAACTCTTTTAAAGAGTTCATATAATCATAGAGGTCTTCAAATATCGTTGTTCCTTCCCCTAGGATGCAGTCTCCAGAAAAGATAGCATTTTCCTCCTCTAAGAGTAGAGCCATATGATCATCAGTGTGGCCAGGTGTATATAGAACTCTGGTTGAAAGAAGAAATAAGGAATAATAACAATTATGAACTCAGGCTTAGAAGAAATTTTGAGAAGTAAATTATTCTCTATCCTTATCTTTAGACACAAATAAACAGATGAGTTAAAAAGTATCTTTTTTTTCTTGTACCCACTGAAAATTATCATTAGAAAATGCTCTCCTTCAACTAAATGAAGATTCTCACTCTGAAGTAAAATTTAATACTTTTCCCACCCTTTTTTTTTTTCTTTTTTTTTTGAGACAGGGTCTCACTCTGTTACCCAGGCTGCAGTTCAGGGGCAAAATCACAGGTGACTGCAGGCTCAATCTTCCAGGCTCAAGTGATCCTCCCACCTCAGCCTCCTGAGTAGCTGGAACCACAGGTGCGGGCCATCAAGCCTGGCTAATTTATTTTTATTCTTTGTAGAGACAGGAGCTCACAAAATTGACAGGCTGGTCTTGAACTCTTAGACTCAAGCAATCCTACCACCTTGGCCTCCCAAAGTGCTGGCATTATAGGCATGAGCCACCTCGTCTGGCCTCCTACCTTTTTTCTTATTTTATAAGTAATAAGCACTGATTATAACAAATTTGGAAAAGAGAAAAGGAAAGTATTTAAAAGAAATGAACATCAACAATCATTTCTATTCCTCAGAGGGAGTGCTTTTATTATTATAGAATATACATTTATTTTCTATGCATATTTATATTTTAAAAACAAAACTGTGATATTGTTTTAATACCTGATTTTTGAATTCTTAACTTACTATATTGTATTTTCCTACATCATTATATGTTTACATCATTTTATACACACACACACACACACACACACACATATATATGTTTGTTTATTTTTGAGATAGGTCAAGGTCCTGCTATGTTTTCCAAGCTGTTCTCACCCAGGCTGAAGTATGGTGGCGTGATCCTGGCTCACTGCAGCCCTGACCTCCTGGGCTCAAGCAATTCTCCCACTTCAGCCTCCTGAGTAGTTGGGAGCACAGGTATGTGCCACCACGCTTGGCTAATTTATTTTTATTTTTTGTAAAGACAAGGTCTGTCTATGTTGCCTAGGCTGGCATCAGTATATACTTTTCAAAGACAAGTATTTAAGTGCTTAGCACAGTAGGTGGCACAAAGTTGCATGCTTAATAAATGGTAAAAAATTTATTTAAATTTTTTTAAAATAAAAAATTTATTTTAAAGCTTAAAAGAAACTTTCTTAACAGGCAGCAGGTGGTCAGAAAAAGACTCTTTAATCTATTTTAAGAACAGAGCTTTTTTTTTTTTTTAATAAATTTTACCCTACATAAGAAATTTATATGCTTTTGTTTCCTTTTTCCTTTCCTCCAATTTTCAGTTTTTGTTGACAAAACTGATTATAATACTTTTAAAGTATGACAGGTATTTTATTTCAAAATTTCTTATTTACATTTATATTGTTTTGTAACTATGCCAACAAGAAACCAGATAAACAAAAAGCTGAGTTCAAATAATCTGTTCTGCGAAGCACCCCCTGACTTCTCAGCAATATACAGACTTAATTCTCTGTACTGGTCACCGTTGCCTCTACATTATTATTCTACTTTGAATTATATACTATTCTGTAGGCTTCAGATTGTTTTGTTTACTATTCTACCTCACAAGATTATGAGTTCCAGAAGGGCAGGACTCTCATCTCATTTTCATTTTTATATACCCAGTACTTGGCACTCGGTAGTAGCTAATTTTAGTAATAGATTGCTTTCCATGTGCCAGGCACTGTCTTCAGGGATTTACACATATTACACATTTAATCCTTACACTACTTTGGGTTAGGCATTATTAACCTCTCTATTTTACATTTTATATAAATAAATCACAGCAAATAGTAATAAATGTCTAAAGGAATATAGTTTAAATTATATTTTATTTAGTTTAAGAGGATAATTACCTGTCTATTCTAGTCAGTATTGAGTTATTATGTGCTTGGAATATATATCTATTTCTCTATCTGTATATACAACTTTTTGTTTTTATTTTTTTGAGACAGAGTCTCACTCTGTCACCCAGACTGGAGTGCAGTGGTGCAATCTTGGCTCACTGCAACCTCTGCCTCTCAGGTTCAAGCAATTCTTCTGCCTCAGCCTCCCAAGTAGCTGGGACTACAGGTGCTCGCCACCATGCCTGGCTAATTTTTGTATTTTCAGTAGAGATGGGGTTTCACCATGTTGGCCAGGGTGGTCTCAAACACCTCACTGACCTCAAGTGATCTGCCCGCCTTGGCCTCCCAAAGTGCTGGGATTACAGGCATGAGCCACTGTACCCAGCCATGCTTGGAATATACTTAATAAATCTTCACAATAACGGAATATTTTGTGGGAACAGGGTAAATGTGATGACATATAGATGAGTGATAAGTGACTTATCAGACAGGAGAAAATGGAAGCCTAAATAAGCAGCGGGGAAAGCTGAGAACCAATCAGATTTGCACTGCAGAATTCCTCAAAGTCTAAGGATTTGGGAAATCTGGAAGTGGAGAGTGAAGTGGAAGGAAGGTGGCTGAAATAAGAAGTCTATTGAAAGTCTTTTTAACAAACATTCAGATCCTCAGAGTCTCTTCCCACTTTGAGTTGAGAAGTGCCCCAGTCTCACTAAGGGAAACGCTGGAGGTTTAATCTTTGAAGAGGGTAAAACAAGGCACAGATGGAGGAAGAGACAATATACTAAAAAAAAAAGGAAGATTACAAGAATATATGTAGATTCCTATGCCTTCTTTCCACACTCAGCTTCTATAATTCTGGCAGCCAGGCCTTTACCCTACATGAAGATTAGAAGAGTCTTTTTCTAAGTTATTTTACCAACTCAGGAAGAAAGACTCTACGATACCAATGATGGAAGGTTCCCAACTGAAGAGCTCATCCAGATTATCCTACAGTGAGGCTTAAAGCCTACAGAAGACTCCCCCTCACATTCTCAGAGCTCCCAAATAGCTCTGTAGTTTCCATCAGAACACAATTAGTAAACATCAGAAGATAATCAGGATTACTAGTCATCTAAGGAAAGTCATGTTGAAGACAGTGAATAAAAACGAACAAGCAAAGCAGTTATGAAGAAAATTTCCAAAAGAACCAAACCCCATAGAATATAATATCCTCAGCAAAAAGAGAAGAAATTGCAACTATGAAACAAGAATAGGGTAGTATAAAAGGAACATTTCGGAAACAAAAAGGGTTCCTGAAAATTACAAATCTGAGAACAGAAATAAAAACATGTAGTAAGGTTAGGTGATAAAGTTAACAAAAATCTCCCAGAAAGTATAGTAAAAAGGCAAAAAGATGAAAAATGAGAGAGAAAAAAATAAAGTTAGAGTAGTACAGAAGTTCTAACAAAATAATAGGAATTTTAGTAAATGAAACAGCACACAAGAGATGACAGAAAATATGCACCTCAAGAAAAGTTTTGGAACTGAAGGACATGTTTCCAGACTGAAAAGGCCTATCACGGATTGACAAATACTCTGCTTTGACTAAAACTATAGTCAACTCCTCTGAGTTTTTTCTGATGATGGGACTCAGAACACACCACCGCCAAAATATGGCACCTTTGCATGCTGAGTATTTTAAGATGAAGGAATCACTGTGAAATTTCAGGATACAGTGGACAAGAAGGAAAAAAGCAAAAGCCAGGGACCAAAAAAGTTAGCAACAGAAGGGCTTTAGCTTTCTCTATTGCAATATTGAAACCAGAAGGAAATGAAACCTTGCAGACAATACTGAGAAGAAAAAAGACTTTCAACTTAGAATCTATACTCATAAATACCTTAAATCAAGTTAGATGAAAAAAGGCTACTTTTAGACATCTAAGGTCTCAAAAATTCACTATTTCTCAGGAAGCCATTGGAGGTGGGTTCCTCTAAAACAGAGGGGGTTTTAAGAAAGTTATGGGGCACTGGAGAGAGGCAAAGTTCCAGAAGCCCCAGGTGAGAGTGCAGAGAATTCTGAGATGACACCAGCACCAGGCCTGGAGGAAAACAAGCCGAGACAGGAGCAAGTTATTAGCTGGGAGGCTTAAAGGGAAGGTTCTTTCAGAAGATGAAATTGAGAGAATCCATGATACATTTAAACACCCTAAGGGAAGATTTATATACTCAGAGTTAAATTAGTGATAAATACACAGAAAACTATCCAAAATAACAAAGCCAAAACAATGACTAATTGCAGGAAAGCAGGAAAAGTAAGCATAGTTTACTACACAGTTCAGCTGTAAAGTGTCTACAGTGGTAACAACATCAACACCGAATGCTGATCTAACCAGCATTATGACAGGTTAGAGGACAGGAATGGTGTTCAAAAGTGGGAGAAGAGGAAAACCCAATTCTAATTTTTTCATAGTGGAAAGTTAATAAATATCTCAAATTGAAAAATAAGATGTAGCAAAGAATCAAATAGTCCTCTAAGATTTGTAACTGTTACTCCCCCACTGTATAATTTCTTTCTCCCTAGATGCAACCACTTTCACCTCTTAGCTAATCATTTATGTCATTTTTCTGTATGTTCCTATACAACAAAACTATACCATTAAAGGTAATTATGTGTATCTCTCTTCCTTGAGACCTTGATGAGCCTAGTCATGATATGTAAATATTTTCAAGTTTGGATTTTAGATTCTAGAAGCCACACTAATAAGTAAACCTTTTGAAACATGTTTTTTTAAAAATTGTATTATTATTTTTAAGAGATGAGGTCTCACCCTGTCACCTAGTCTAGAGTGCAGTGGAGTGATCATGGCTCACTGCAGCCTTGAACTCCTGGCATCAAGGGATCCTCTGGGATTACAGGTGTGAGCCACCATGTAAACCTGTCTTTTTACAAAACGATCTGATTATAGTTTAATTTAGAATACAAAACTCGTTTAGGCCAACCTTATATTAAAAAATAATCTATAAAAAGTAGTATACAGAAAAAAGTATAGAGCTATTTGTGTTAAGCTTAACTCACAGGACCACATTATTAATTAATAAGCAACAGTGAAGCTCTAGTAAAAAGATGTGTGACTGTCATTAGAGCTAAAGGTTCAGTATTTTCATAGGATAATTCTACCAAACATTTAAAGGTCAGATAATTTCACTACTATGTACTTAGACTCTCCTGAAGCATAGAAAAAGGCCAGGTGCGGTAGCTCACACCTGTAATCCCAGCACTTTGGGAGGCTGAGGCCTGAGGTCAGGAGTTTGAGATCAACCTAGCCAACATGGCGAAACCCCGCCTCTACTAAAAATACAAAAATTAGCTGGGCGTGGTGGCAGATGCCTGTAATCCCAGCTACTCACGAGGCTGAGGTAGGAGAATTGCTTGAACCCAGGAGGTGGAGGTTGCAGTGAGCCAACATCGCACCACTGCACTCCAGCCTGGGTGACAGAGTGAGACTCTGTCTCGAAAAAAAAAAAGAAACAGATAAAGCCCCAAACTGACAAAGGTACAAAAAGAAAAATAGTACCCAATTTTATTAATATTCTAAAAATAATAACCAAAATATTAACAAAGAGAATCCAAAAGCACATTTAAAGATCATGACCAAATAAGGTTTATTAAAAAATGCAAGAATGCTCCAGTATTATAAGACGCCTGAAAATCATAGTAAAGATACGGAGGAAACTAATAAGTTCATCTCCCTAGACAGTGAAAAGACATTTGATAAAATCCAACTCTTAAATAAAAGTATTTAAGAGAACTGAAATGACTATAACTTAGGGAAGTTTCTCCTTTGCCATAAATATAAAAATCAACCAAATCCTTAATATTAAATACTGAAACTGTAAAGTCTTTAAAAAAATCGAATAATATAATAGATATAAGGTATAAGATATTAGATACTAATGGGAGCAATTATTTTTGAAAGGCCAGTGTCTGACATTAAGAACTATTATGCTTTTATAGTTTCCAAGGGTATATTTCATATATTGCAAACAATTACTATATTATAGTTGATCCAATGGCAAGGTATTAAAGAGCTGTTAGAAATCATCTCTTTTGTCTGGTTAAACCTGTTGCAAGCTGTTAATAGAAATATTCAATGTTATATGAAAATAATTCCAAGGGGTGTATTTCCAGCCAACTATATAAATATGTGTCTGTGTGTGGGGATGTGTCATATCTTGTGGACAATCTTATGAACACATAGAATGCATTAACAAACAGAACCCCAATCTTTCTCTTTTTAATCTACAAAAACTCACTTGGAGAACCACTCTTCATCTGAAAACTGTCTTGCTTGCAATGTCTCCTTCATTATCAGCCCTCCCTGACCCCCTAACACACCAGAACTTAATTGTTTTCTGTGCTATAAACAGAACACAAGCACCAGGGTTTCTTAAATTGGGGAATCAGTAATCTCAATTCTCCAGTCACCTGGGTGGCTGCTGTAATTTGCATAAACCTGTTAAAATTCACTTCACACAGGCAGGAGGAGAAAAGGAAATGACATCAGAGGTGCTTTGCTAAAGGTCACAGGAACTGCAGCTGTGGCCTTCCTATTTAGCAGGTAGAAAATTTATCTGGTTTTGTTACTTCTGTGATAGAGTGGACTTTGTAAGGATGACTCTCTTAGAGAATTCGGGACAGTGATCAAAAACTGTCAGATTGACTTTTCTTCAAGAAATTTAACTTAGCTTGCTAGTTTACATCCAGAATCAAATTCTTACGAAAAACCTTTCTAGTTTTCTGCTTTTTACTGCAAGCGTTCTTGGTGGATATTATCTCTGTCCCTATTACATTTTATTTTATTTTTTCAAAGTTGGCAAGTAGGCAAGATCAACTGGCCAATGAATACATGAGGACTGAGGCAGATTTTAACCTTCTACTTATGCAACTTTTGCTGAACAAAACTCTTAAGTGCTGTTATTTATGTAGAGTTGAACTCTGTCAAATGTCTTTTCACCAGCTAGCTTAACAGAGGTTTTGCTTAAAATATTACATGTTAATATTGAAAACAATTGGGCTTTTCTGACTTCATAAAAGTGAAAATTGAAAACCATGGTCATCAGGAAATTACATGTTTTATCCAGGCTTTAGCATAATGATAATTTATATTTTGAGAAAAGATTATATACAACTAGTCATCTTTAAAATGTGTCTGTTTTTGATTCTTTTTGTCGGTTTTCCCCTTAAATCTTTACATAGATTCCCATCAGAGTACAGTAAAACAGAAATTAAATAGAATTCATATAATATTTGAAATCTTTGGCATCAATTCACTCCAGGAATCCAAGACAGTACTCAACTGAAGGGGAAGTAAGCATAAGGGAGATTTCTGGGACACTGATACTGTTCTGTTTCTTCATCTGAATGCTGCTTACGGGCCTTGTTGAATTTCTGAAAATGCATTACTTTGTACATTTATGCTATGTGATCTTTCCTGTTTATATATTATACTTTGATAAGAAGTTTTTAAAAAAATGTCCTGTTCCACCTGGATGGCAGTTAACATCCAACAGCGGCATATGTTTAATCTGGAAAATTAGGTACAGCTCTAATGAATACCCATGATTCTATGATGACTGTGATAAACCAGTACTGTGATTTCCAAATCTTTGAGACAGAAGAGTCAATAAACCATCTCTACCCCTTTCATTAACTTGGCCTAGGGCTGGAGTGCTTTGGAGGAAATTTCAGTACTATCAAGAATACTTTTTGAGAAGCAGTAATATAACGTTTGTTTTCCTTTGATGTCATGGGCAAATTATATAACATGCTATTATATTTTCTTTTTTTTTTTGGAGACGGAGTCTCGCTCTGTCACCAGGCTGGAGTGTAGTGGCACTATCTCAGTTCATTGCAACCTCTGCCCTCACAGGCTCAAACAATCCTCTCACCTCAGTCTCCCAAGTAGTTGGGACCATAGGCACACACCACCATGCCTGGCTATTTTTTTTGTATTTTTGGTAGAGATGGGGTTTTGCCATGTTACCCAGGCTAGTCTCGAACCGCTTGCCTTGGCCTCACAAAGTACTGGGATTACAGGTGTGAGAAAACACACCTGGCTATATTTTCAATAACAGCATTGTAAGGAAACTGCCCAGAAACTAGCAGGTTTCTAAACTACATTTTGAAAACCACAGCAAGTAGAAAAAAGGGGGCACCAGTTTAAAAGAGGACATGGACATCTACTACTTCATTTTCTCTTACTCATCTGTTCATCTATTTGCCTCTTTAAAGATACTAACTATATGTAAGATAAATATTCAGTGCCTTCTGTGTGCTAGAGGCGAGGATGTGAGGATGAACCTGGTATCTGCCTGTATCAGAGAATGGCTATCTAGTTACTAAACCCATTTCCTCTATTTTGCTGGGCATACAGTTAAAGTATATTTTCCAGACTCCCTACAGTTAGGGGTGGCTTATGACTGAATTGACAGCCAATGCAACAGAAGACTTGGTCCATGAAAACCTCCCATGCAATATCCCTTCCATGCTTTTCTACCTGCTGGATTGATTAAGCTGCGCATGGCAACCTTGAAAAAAAAAGTCTTGAGGAGGGTAGAATCACAAGATGGAAGGAGCATAAATCATTACTTGCAGAGGGCCACTGGCTAACTGGTAACCTTTTTGGGACTTTATGGGACCAAGAAATAAATTTGTTTCCTATTTGAGCCGTTAAACATTTCTGAGTTATTTTGCTATCACAACTGACATTAACTAATATTGTGAACTTAAGGAGCTGATTCCTTTTTAAGGAGACACTTACCCTCCTCCACAAAACCATAATACAACTTGATAAATGCTATTATAGAATAACATTTATACAAAAGCTGGATAAGAGCAGTTAATTTTGCCCAGAAAGCGTTTTTGATATAAGTAACATGTGAACTGGGCTCTGAAGAATAGATAAGAATTTACCAGGGAGACAAGTAGTGGAAAGGGGTGATGTAAACAAAGGCATAAACAGGCATAATATGCCCAGGAGTATTTGTATATTGGCTAAGTGTTTTTGTGAGGGGAGTGGGAACTAAGACCAGAAAAGTGGCCTGGGGTCAGACTGCGGTATGGTAAAGAGAACAAACATTATCTTGTATGCAGCGAGAGTCACTAAAAATTTCAAGTAGCACAATGTAGGATGGTAGGCTAAAGGGGAGAGCTGGAGACAGTAAGATAAAGGAGGAAGTACTGGTAGTGGATATGAAGAAGGGATAGCACTGACAAATATGTGTGTGCGTGTGTGTGTTTGTGTGTGTATTTACCTATTTTTTTTTTTTTTTAGAGATGGGTTTCTTTTTTTTTTTTTTTTTTTTTTTTGAGACAGAGTCTCGCTCTGTCGCCCAGGCTGGAGTGCAGTGGCGCGATCTCGGCTCACTGCAAGCTCCGCCTCCCAGGTTCATGCCATTCTCCTGCCTCAGCCTCCCGAGTAGCTGGGACTACAGGCGCCCACAACCGCGCCCGGCTAATTTTTTGTATTTTTAGTAGAGACGGGGTTTCACCGTGGTCTCGATCTCCTGACCTTGTGATCCGCCCGCCTCGGCCTCCCAAAGTGCTGGGATTACAGGTGTGAGCCACCGCGCCCGGCCAGAGATGGGTTTCTACTTTGTTGCCCAGGCTGAAGTGCAGTGGCTACTTACAGACTCGATCCCAGTACTGATCAGCATGGGAGTTCTGACCTGCTGTTTCCTATCTGGGCCAGTTCACCTCTTCTTAGGCAACTTGGTGGTCCCCAGCTCCTAAGGTCTCAGAAGTCACCATACTGACGCTGAACTTAACATGGACATGTGATTGGCATAGTGCACTACAGCCGAGAATTCCTGGACTCAAGTGATCCTCCTGCCTAAGTCCCTGTGTGGCTGGGACTACAGGCATGTGCCACTGTGCTCAGCTGACAAATATATTTTTTCCATAAGTTATTGGGGTATAGGTGGTATCTGGTTACATAAGTCCTTTAGTGGTGATTTGTGAGATTTTAGTGCACTCATCACCTGAGCAACATACACTGTACCCTATTTGTAGTCTTTTATCCCTCACCTCCCTCCCACCCTTCCCCACAAGGCCCCAAAGTCCATTGTATCATTCTTATGCCTTTGTGTCCTCATAGCTTAGCTCCCACACATCAGTGAGAACAAATAATGTTTGGTTTTCCATGCCTGAGTTACTTCACTTAGAAGAATAGTCTCCAATCTCATCCAGGTCACTACAAATGCCGTTAATTAATTCCTTTTTTTTTTTTTTTTTTTTTTGAGAGGGAGTTTCGCTCTTGTTGCCCAGGCTGAAGTGCAATGGCACAATTTTGGCTCACTGCAATCTCTGCCTCCCGGATTCAAGCGATTCTCCTACCTCAGCCTCCCAAGTAGCTGGGATTACAGCCATGCAACACCAGGCCTGGGTAATTTTTGTATTTTTTTTTAGTAGAGATGGGGTTTCATCACGTTGGGCAGGCTGCTCTCAAACTCCTGACCTCAGGTGATCTACCTGCCTTGGCCTCCCAAGGTACTGGGATTACAGGCATGAGCCACCATGCCAGGCCCGTCATTCCTTTTTATGGCTGAGTAGTATTCCATCATATAAATATATCAGTTTCTTTATCTACTCGTTGATGGATGGGCATTTGAGTTGGTTCCATGATTTTCCAATTGCAAACTGTGCTGCTATGAACATGAGTATGCAAGTATCTTTTTTGTATAATGACTTCTTTTCCTCTGGGTAGATACCCAGTAGTGGGATTGCTAGATCAAATGGTAGTTCCACTTTTAGTTATTTAAGGAAATCTCCACACTGTTTTCCATAGTGGTTGTACCAGTTTACATTCCCACCAACAGTGTACAAAGTATTCTCTGTTCACCACATCCACATCAACATTTACTGTTTTTTGATTTTTTGATTGTGGCCATTCCTGCAGGAGTAAGGTGGTATTGCATTGTGGTTTTGATTTGTATGTCTCTGATCACTAGTGATGTTGAGCATTTTTTCATGTTTGTTGGCCATTTGTATATCTTCTTTTGAGAATTGTCTATTCATGTCCTTAGCCTACTTTTTGATGGCCTTGTTTTTTCTTACTGATTTGTGTTCATTATAGATTCTAGATATTAGTCCTTTGTCAGATGTATAGATTATGAAGATTTTCTCCCACTCTGTGGGTTGTCTGTTTACTCTGCTGTTTGTTCTTTTTGCCATGCAAAAGCTCTTCAGTTTAATTATGTCCCAACTATTTATCTGTTTTTAATACATTTGCTTTTGGGTTCTTGGTCATAAAATCTTGCCTAAGCCAGTGTCTAGAAGGGTTTTTCCAATGTTATCTTCTAGAATTTTTATAGTTTCAGGTCTTAGATTTAAGTCCTTAATCCATCTTGAGTTGATTTTTGTATAAGGTGAGAGATGAGGATCCAGTTTCATTCTCCTGTATGTGGCTAGCCAATTATGCCAGCACCATTTATTGAAAAGGGTGTCCTTTCCCCACTTTATGGTTTTGTTTGCTTTGTCAAAGATCAGTTGGCTGTAAGTATTTAGGTTTATTTTTGGGTTTTCTATTCTGTTCCATTGGTGTATGTGACTGTTTTATATTGGTACCATGCTGTTTTGGTGACTATGGCCTTACAGTATAGTTTGAAATCAGGTAGTGTGATGCCTCCAGATTTGTTCTTTTTGCTTAGTCTTGCTTTGGCTATGTGGGCTCTTTTTTGGTTCCATGTGAATTTTAGAATTGTTTTTTCTAATTCTGTGAAGAATGATGGTAGTATTTTGATGGGGATTGTGTTGCATTTGTAGATTGCTTTTGGCAGTATGATTTTCACAATATTGATCCTACACAAACATGAGCTTGGGATATGTTTCCATTTGTTTGTGTCAGCTGACAAATATTTTTGATGTAAAAACTAACCTGATCAGTGTAGTGGGCAAGGGGAGGGGTATGGTAAAGGTCAAGAGCAGTGCAAGGTAATCCTGAAGCCTCTGTCTAGAAGAATGAGTAAAGTCTTACATACTGAGAAAAGTGGATGTTCTGAGATCAGAAAACAGGTACAGATTGTGGGGGAGAGAGGAGTTCAGTTTTAAAACAACCGAGTTTGAAATACCATTTTGAAGCCCTCAGATAGGTCATGAGGTATGATTGGTCAAGCCTAAAACTTATTTAATTTAGGTATGGGTCATCTTTTGGAAGTGAGAATATGGGAAAGCCCTGAATTGAATTGATAGGTAGATCCCTAAGCCTCCTTAGGAGACAACACTAATTTTTTAAAGTGTAAATTCCATTTTTCAAAAAAATGGTAATCATATGATTCAAATAAACAATTTAATAAAGAGTGAGGTCTTTCTTTTCTCATTTCTCAAGCAACTCATTTTCTCCTCCCAGAGTAAGCAATGTTATTGGGTTTCTTTTGTATCCTTCCTGATGTACTCTTTACACATACCAGCACATATGCATAAACCTTCTGTTCTTTTTTTTTTTTTTTGAGACAGGGTTTCACTCAGTTGCACAGGCTGGAGTGTAGTGGTACAATCTTGACTCACTGCAGCCTCCGCCTCCTGGGTTCAAGCGATCATCCCATCTCAGCCTCCTGAATAGTGAGGATTACAGGCATATGCCACCATGCTCAGCTAATTAAATTTTTTTTGGTAGAGACAAGGTCTCACTATATTGCCTAGGCTGGTCTTTGAACTCCTGGGCTCAAACGATCTTCCCATCTCTGCCTCCCAAAGTGCTGGGATCCTTCCATGCTTTTTTATGACACGTATACACAGACCCTTCACCTTCCCTGGCTAAGGGACATTTACTTACCTTAGAGTGGCTCCCTCAGTCTTAATCACGTCTCCATCTTTCAGATAAACATATTGTTGCTCTCCATTTCCTATAATTTCTTCTCTCTGAGGATTCCGTGGGAGTTTTTTAATGCAATAGGTAGTGTCTAGTCATAAAACATATAAAATATATTGATTCACACTTTAAATTATAATTAAGGCTTTTAAGAGATCAACTTTCATAGAGCTAACACTTGTGAATGACTGCATAAAATATTAACATTAAGAGACAATAGAAAATGGGATGAATTACAGCAGGTTATCTCTGGGATGTAACTATTTCATATCTTTCAACCAAACAGCTCTTCATTCTTTCATGCCCCTCTAGGTTTACAAGAAAGCCTCTATATTTTTTGAGTCACTCCTAGTTTATATAAAACATTTAAAAGTAGTTCTTCATAATCTCAGCTAGCTTTGGCATCCCGACAAGTGTTGAAGAGGCAGTAATACAGAACCTGGAAACTTTATCCAGGTGCCTAACATGTAGCAAAGGTGTCATACAGTAATTAATAACAAAAGGATGATAGCATGAGGTCCTTGCTATGAGTACTGAAATGAAGCCCCAAACCAGTGGCTAAGATATTAAACCTTTAAAATAAGCTTAATCTATACCACCCCTCACTGACACAAAGAAAATAAATTAATTAACCAATTAACAATTGAGTGCCAATTAACTAACCAGTATACTAGGTACACTGAATACAATCAATGTGATATCAAAGTTCTTAAAAGTTGCCCTGATTGGGAAACTAAAACTTACAAACATGAAACAAAGAACTATACTTGGTACCATTTAATGAATATTAAATGGACAATTCGGCTAATAAAGGCAGCAGGAGTTCAGAGAAAGGAGTTAGGAAACGATTTATAAATATGATAGAACTTGAAGTGTGACTTACAGGATGAGCAGGATGGGTAAAGGTACAGAGAAGGAGTTGTAGGTAAGGGGAACTGCATTAGGAAAGGCATTAAGTCCAGGCATGGTGGCTCACACCTGTAATCCCAGCACTTTGGGAGGCCAAGGCAGGCAGATCACAAGGTCAGGAGTTCGAGACCAGTCTGGCCAATGCAGTGAAACCCCATCTCTACTAAACATACAAAAAAATTAGCCAGGTGTGGTGGTGTGTGCCTGTAGTCCCAGATACTAGGGAGGCTGAGGCAGGGGAATCGGGTGAGACCGGGAGGCGGAGGTTGCAGTGAGCCACGATCGCGCCATTGCATTCCAGGCAGAGCAGCAGTGTGAGACTCTGTCTCAAAACAAACAAACAAACAAACAAACAAATGCATTAAAATAAGAATAAACATGACATATGTCTGACAACATAATGCTATCAATTTTTCTACTGCAAAATACTGGCTGGGAAGAGTGGAGATAAAGTTAGATAGGTAAGATGAGCTCAGATCAGAAAGGGTCTTAAATTACCTTCTACAAAATAGAAGAATATAAACTTTATCATGTGTAATCACTACATATTCTTTAGTAAGATAATGAAATAGTGTTAACTCATGATAAATATGGCGGCTGTGGGTAGGGAGACCAAAAGGAGATCAGAGAGCCCAGGAGGGCAATGACTGCAATTTCCCAGCTGGAAGGTACTGAATATTAGGGTTAAGATGGTAGCACTGGAAATATGAAAGCAGAAAGAGATATTTCAAAGAAAAATGGACAAGGCACACGAATCTGCTAGTTTGAGGATAAAGGAGACAGAAACACTGAAATAAAAAGAAAAGAAACAACAACAAATACCACTTCCCCTTCCAACCCCAAACTCTATTATTTTGTATCTTAGAGGCCAAAGGAAAACAATGATATGCTTTTCTGGGAATTGACATCATATAACAAGATTGAGATACTGAGTTTTTTTTTGTTTGTTTTGTTTATAAGCTGTATAATTTTATCTTTCAGTAAAGAAATGGAGGCGTTACATTTCTGCTTATGAGACCTTTAGTAGACAATTTAAAAAATCACAATTATATCAAAATTACAAAATCAATGTCATACTATAACTTTGTATCTGTTTTCAAACTTACGTGCAAATATAAATGAAAACACATATCCTATTTGAGTGGTTGTTGGAGGCTGGGGATGGGGGAAATCACTGCAAAGCAGCACGAGGGGACTGTTTTTGGAATGGAGGAAGTGTTCCATATCTTGACTGGAATGGTCACGTAGGTATTCATGTTTGTTAAAACTCACCAAACTGTTCACTTAAAATGGGCATATTTTATGTATATAAATTAAAGCTCAATAAAATTGATTTATGAAGGAAAAAAGTGGGCTATAAACATTTTAATTTTTCAAACTGAAAAATCTGAAGAGTTGGCTGAGGTGACAAAGCTAATTAAGAAATCACAGAATAGTGTTTTTTTTTTTCCCCGCAAACAGGGTTTCACTTTGTAGCTCAGGCTGGTCTTGAACTGCTGAGCTCAAACTATCCTCCTGCCTCAGTCTCCTGAGTAGCTGGGATTATAAGCACACACCACCGTCTCTGGCATAAAATAGTTTTTTAATTCACAAGATTTAATAGGTAGATTAAAAGAAGAGGTTTAAGACAACATTAAAAGAGGCAAGACAAGAGAAGGAAAAGTCAGACTGAGAGATTATAAGTTCCTGTGGTATACAGTGCCCTTAGATTGGAAGAAAGGAGCTAAGAGGGTAAGGAAGCTTGGTTGCCAGTTTTTTTAATAACTGGCCGCCTGGTGATATTGGGTGTGGTAGCTGAGATGTCCCAATTATAGTCACAAGGCCTAAAAAAGCAGATCTTTACAAATGTTTAAAAATACTAGCTCAATGTAAATGAGCATGAATGTTCTTGACCTCCTTACTGTGCCCCGAATGTGCCAACCACACTCTCATTCCAGCATCTTTGCTCTTGCAATGCTGTTTGCCTGGCAGGCCTTACTGCCAGGAGCTTGCTCCTTCTCTCTGTCCACTCTGGATATAACAGCCCTTGCCCTTCTCCACTTTACTCTCTCTTCCCTTTCTCTTATTATACCTTTATTTTCCTGCATAGCACCCATGATGATCTGATCTATTTTTTTCTCTTTTTTTTTCATTCTGGTGCCCAGGCTGGAGTGCAGTGGCACAATGATGGCTTACTGCAGCCTCAGCTTCCCTGGCTCAAGCAATCTGTCCACCTTGGCTTCCTGAGTAGCTGGGACTTCAGGTGCATGCCACCATACCTGGGAAACTTTTGCACTTTTTTTGGAGAGACAGGGTCCTGCTATGTTTCCTAAGCTGGTCTTGAACTCCTAAGCTCAAGCAATCCACCCACCTTGACCTCCCAAAGTGTTGGGATTACAGGCATGAGCCACTGCACCCAGACTGATCTATTATTTATTTACCATTAACGTCCCTACTGGAATGAAAGCTCCATGAGAACAGTGTCTGTTTTGTTCACTGCCATACCCCTTGTGCCAAGAACACTGTCTGACGTATAACAGTAAAAGGAATATTTGTTTAATGAATGAATGAACAAATTTAGGTATATGATGGTGGGATGAGGAAATAAAGAGATGGAAAATATCAATACTGTATAGGTTTCAGGGACAATGAATTATCAATACAATGATATCTTCCCTGAATTTCAGCATATCTTAGTAACTGCCTTAAAGTTATAGAAGGCCTGAGATAATCTGTTAGAATGTGAACAATAAGAGCACCTACCTCACAGTATCCACATAAATTGTTTAGTGCAGTGCCTGGCACAGAGTAAATGCTCAACAGTTGTTGGTTATGATTGAGTCTGAATAGTAACTCACAGACTAAAGTAAAATTGAGGATTTGAAACAGAAATCAGGACTTTCCGTTCCTCCTTTGTTAAAACTAGGCACAATATTCAACAGTCTCATCAATTTCTAAAAGTACCATTTAAAACTGAGGCATTTAGTAAATGGTTTATAGACTACTTAGCTCTGTAACTGAAATAAATTATTCTCCAAACATGGCTTTCCTCAATGAGCTTAATGAATGTTTTCTGTTTACCATTATTGATGCTTTTACAAATATCTCCTATGCCTCCAGAATGATCGTGGTGCCAGTGAGTCACTACAATTTCCTGGATTGCTGTGTTAAATTCAGTTAGAGCCTGCTTTAAACAGCGGATATATTCTGGAATTGCTGGTTCTCCAGTGTCAATGAGGATTCTCCTGAAAATTAAATGGAAGATAATCACACAATTGGAACGCTGAGTTGATATTAGCATTATTTTGTACACAGATAATTTACATTAAAGAAACTGCAAAAATTATTTTACTTTCAACATGCTCAAAAAACAGCTATGTCACTTCAGCTTAACTACAGTAATCTCACCCTAAGAAAGTTTTCTGAAAAAAATTAGAGCTAAATCTAAGTCTAAACAAGGAATAATAGCAATAATCTTGAACATTTACATAGCAATTAAAGAAAACATGGCACCATTCCAAGGACCTTACATATTTTAACAATTGCATTCCTCATAACAACTGGTTATCATAGATATTTTATCATTATATTTAGAAGTAACTTGCCCAGGTTACTCTACAGACAAATGGCAGAAACATCTTTCAAACCCAGGTATTCTGATGCCAGAATATGTGCTCTTATCTATCTGCCTTTGAGATCTCATATCTCAGTATATTTCAAAAGTTTTATAGATATGAAAGATTTTGATTCGATGGCACCCCTAAAGGAACTAGTCTTTGGCACTAGATATAGAACTTATCACTGAAGTTTTACATTAGCACCCTGACACATGAAAATGAAGGCTTTAGTGAAGCATGGGAAAAACGTCTGAGCTATTTTCATTCTTTACTTAGACAACCCAATTAGCTGTTTTTTTTTTTTTTCTTTTTGCTTGTGGTTCTGAATCTTCCTTATATTTTGTTTGCCCTTCCTCATGGTTTCATGAGGTGGCCTTTATGAAGTTTTGCTGAACTAAAGACATCAGGGTGACATGTGCCTCAAGATCCACTTTTTTTTTTTTTTGGAGTCAAGGTGTTGCTCTGTCACCCAGGCTGGAGTGCAGTGATGTGATCTCAGCTCATTGCAGCCTTGACCTCCCGGGTGCAAGCGATTCTCCCACATCCACCTCCTGAGTAGCTGGGACTCAGGTATGCGCCATCAAGCCCGGCTCATTTTTGTAGAGATGGTGTTTCGTCATATTGCCCAGGCTGGTCTCTTAACTCCTGGGGTCAAGCAATCCTCCCACCTTAGCCTCCCAAAGTGCTGGGATTACAGGTGTTGAGCCACCATGCCCAGCTCAAGATCCAATTCACAAACTTCTTTACTCGTTCTGTTTCACAGTAACACCTCACTAATTCATGCTGGCTGACAGATTAGCCTCGATGAAAAGTCTGAGTTATTCATTCATTGATCAATAACTGTTTACGGATTACGTAATATGTGCTACAACTTTGTTCTTGCAGTAAGCAGGACAAAACAACCCTGCTTACATTCAACTGTTGGTGAGAAGGGGAACTGCATATGACTGGAAATAAACAATAAAAGTAACATACAATAGAAAGCATTTTGCAAAGCATTAAAATTAAACAGTGAGTAACTGGATGGCTATTTTTTATTGGTTGGTTTGTTTCCCTAACCCTACTCCCTGAGACCCAGAGCCAACAAAAACAAACTGGCCTCTCATAAGGGAGGAGGGCAATGGCCTCATAGCCCATTGGCTTCTATCTGCACCCTATGTTCTGTAGCACAGTAGATGTCCTTCAGAAACACAGTGTTGAACTATCCTATCCGGAGACAGGAGCCCAGGTGGTCACATTGGACCAAGGGGGCATTTATTATAGGGTTCTGTTGGTAGTTGAAATATAAGGAAGAGATGGCTTAAAGAACATTTAGAAGGTACAATCAACCAACCAACAGGATATTTGTTAAACAACTAGATGTGGAAGGAGGGAAACAGTTGGCGATTCTGAGGTTTCTAGGTGGGAGGATTGGTGTGCCATTAATCAAGAAGGTAAACCCTGGAGGGAGCAAATTTGAGATGAGTGTGATTTGGGTCAGAGAGAATTCCGATGCTATTCCTAGTCATTGTACCTCGCTTTTTTTCCATAGCAAAAAAATGTTATTACATGTTATTACCATGTAACATATTATGTATTTACATATTTATTTTTTTATTGCCTATTTCCACACCCAATACTACCCTACAAATTTGAGTCCCTTCAGGGCAGAAAGCTTGTCTGTTTGGTTCAAGGAATTTATGGATTTATTTGTTTATCTATAATACATTGTACTGCACTTAGCACTGTGCATATTTAGTCATGCTAAATTAAAAATAGACAAAACTATAATACTATGATACCTCCAATAACACTCTCTAGCCCACCCATCCTAGATTTTGGCTGCCTCCATGCATTTGGGGTTATTTACCACAAATTCTCACTGCCCCTAGAGTAGAGTCACTGGGACTATTTTTGTGGGTCTTCTGGTCCTCAAAAAGAATCCTTCCACGCTTCATGTAAGACTCAAATTTTTTCAATCCATCAAGGCCCCACCACTTTTAAAATTATATCTTAATCCTTGCCTTCCCGTCCTCCCAAGAAACTCTGTTTTGAAATATCTCATAATCTAAAAATGAATATAAATCTCTGTAATTTAAAGACCAGATCACATCACACTGATCATGACAAAATTAACAGGGTTGATACACGAATTTGATAAAATCTAGTAGCAAAGAAAACAGATCTTTTAGAATGCCTGTGCTGGTTGTTTGCAGTTGAAAGTTTGAGTGACCATATGACTGTGGTACTGAAGAACATGTTTCTGGGCCTCCAGTTTTAGGTCTCTTAATGGTCCTGTCTTGGTCTAACAAAATTGGAATTGACAAAAGAAGGGCTCTCAAAAGAAAGAAAACAGAAAAAAGTTCTGGAATTAATACAATCTATTCAGAACAAAGGAGGGGTGTCTAGATGCTATCAAACCTAAAACATGAGTTTGCAACAAGCTTTGAGGGAAAAAAAAAAGTCACACTGATAACATATTACATTGACAGAGCAATTTAAACCATTTGGAGCTTTCATATTTACTATTTCTTTTGATCCTCATATCAACTCTAGGGAGGAATTATTACTTTATTAATTATTTATTTTAAGAAAACTAGTCTTCAGAAAGGCTAAGTGATTTGCTCCAGGTCATATAACTAGCAAGAGGCAGTGCCGGGAAGCACTAGATGTTCAGATGCAAGGTCAGTGACTTCTCCATTGAAAACACGGCCTCTCTAGCAGAAGGGGATTGCTTAGGTTAAATGCTTAGAATCATTCTTTATGTGGCAAAAATAAAACTTCAGCTATACATTTGAAAAAAACTGTTAACAGTTTTGAAATTGAAAAAAATGTTATTAGTTTCTCCCTTAGCAAACAGTTACTCTAAACATGATGTCTGTGAATAGTTATAATAGATGATTGGATAGTATCATCTCTACATGGGCTAGCTGACTTTGTTCTTTTTGGTCAAGACAATAATATCCTGTATCTTAGGAGGTCATTTTGCAAATGCAAATTATGCTAATCAAGGGCTAAAGAAAATAGATGAATCTGTATAGGTCTATGAACGATTTATTCACTAGAGCAAAGTGTCTGGCACACAGTAGGCACACAATAACTATTTGCTACATGAATGAAGAAAAAAATGTTCAATTGATGGAAAATTAGTAGAATCAAATTCCTTGTTATATGTATTTTATGTCAATATTAAGATAGGTATTAACTGGTCTCTATTTGCTGTCACTCTTACAAAATCATTAGATATTTTCTTTTTTTTTTTTTTTTTTTTTTTTTGAGACGGAGTCTCGCTCTGTCGCCCAGGCTGGAGTGCAGTGGCCGGATCTCAGCTCACTGCAAGCTCCGCCTCCCGGGTTCACGCCATTCTCCTGCCTCAGCCTCCCGAGTAGCTGGGACTACAGGCGCCCGCCACCTCACCCGGCTAGTTTTTTGTATTTTTTAGTAGAGACGGGGTTTCACCGTGTCAGCCAGGATGGTCTCGATCTCCTGACCTCGTGATCCGCCCGTCTCGGCCTCCCAAAGTGCTGGGATTACAGGCTTGAGCCACCGAGCCCGGCCTATTAGATATTTTCTGAACACTTACTATGAGCCCAGTGTTGTCTAGATGTTATGAGGAAAGCAGAAGTGATAAAAATAATAGCTAACATGGTATGTTTTCCATGTGCTACAACTTAAGTACTTTTCATATATGTTTTTTCACTTAAATTTCACTGAATCCTCATAACATCTAATGAGGTAGGTACTATACAACCTTCACTGGGTTGTATCAGGCATCTGAAGCTTAGAGCTGTCTTGTCCAAAGTCATATGGCTAGTAAATGGCACCAGGATTTTAATCTAGGTAACCAGAGTCCAGAGTTTTAATTCTATTCCACTTGACTGCCTTTTTCTATTATCAGCCACACTATCTGCCCACAAAGTATGTACAATTTTGATAGGAAAGGTTAAAATTGCAGCTTTTAGAGGTTCTTGAGCAGAGGAGGAAAGTGAAAATACTGGACAATTTGGCTGTCATTAGTTGATTCAAATGCTTATGGAGTGCCTATGTACTAAGCATCACAGTTAGGTCTAGCAGTGTTTTAGTGAAATTCATTTGGCATCCATGGGCTGATCAGATGAGAAAGGAAGACTAGCTAAAACTATAGTTATCCAGCAGTCTTGGAGTCATTATAGTGAAAATTAGGAGAAAATGTACAGAATGCTCATTCATTCAGCAACTATTTAGTGTTCCACCTGTATCATGTATAAGGCTCTGTGCTAGGTGCTGGGGATATAGCCATGAATACGCTTTCACTGAACTGATGTTATAGTGGGGTATGAAGGTGTGGAAAGACACTAAGCTTCTTGCACAAAAAAATCATTTCATTATCATTGAGATAAGGACCATGAAAAGTATGGAGTGCTTCTAATACAGTCTGATGGGTCAGGGAAGACTTCCATGAGGGAATGGTATTTCAGCTGTGCTCTAAAGGATGAATGAGATTAGCTGGATAAAGAAGGGAGGGAAGAGTGGAAGAAAGAGGAAAGCATGCATGAAGGCCCTGAGACAGGGTATCATAAACCTCATCTGAAACACTATAAGGCCAGCATGGCTGGAATGGGAGAGGTTTGACAGGAGCCCGATAAGACTGATGGAGGTCAGAATACACAAGGCCTTCCAATTTTCATTCCTAACATACCACTCAGGCTACATAGGGAAGATTGGATTGGAGAGAGACAGAAGTAGTCGTACAGAAGCCAGTTAGGAGGCTATTACAGTAGCCTAAGCAAGAGTTGTGCTGGCTTGGACTGAGTGGTAGCAGGGGACATGAATAGATCTTCATAATGGCTTGGATATGCAGTAGGAAGCAAATAAATGTCTGGGAGGGTATTTAGGCATTTCCTTTGATGGTTTTGTTTACCAAGATATGAACAACTGGAGGAGGACCTGGCAGTTTTCTGGGAAAGTTTATGAGTTCAGTATGGAAAACACTGAGTTCCAGACAGCAGTGAGTCATGCAAATAGATTTAAAAGTTGGCTACTTAGTCTGAAGATCAAGTTTGGAATTTGAACTGGAGCTATATATTTGGTAGTTAATAATAAACAGATAATAAAGGTAAAGCCAAAGAAGTAGATGAGGTCACCTAGAGAAAACAGTAGAAGGACATGAGAGATGAGGATTACATCTTGAATAACTAAAATCATTAAAGATTTGGTAAAGAAGGTGACTCTATCAAGGTGAAAGAGAAAGAGCAGCTCGAGAGGTAAGAGGAAACCTGAAGAATGTGGTGTTGGCAAATTAAGGAGGGAGTGGTCAATGGTGTCAAAGCATTGAAGTTCAAGGAAGATGAGAACAGAAAAAATACCATTGAGGTTAGTGATACAAAAGCCGCTTGTGATCTTAGAACTGTTTTGTGAAGCGGAGTGGGTGGACACCAATCTCAGAACATCTGACAAGAGGTCAATTAATATTAATTTCTAGCCACCTTTTACTGTACATGTTTTACTGTATACAGTAGCATCATCTACACTTATTTCTAGCTCAACTATACAGACTCTGTAGTTCAACTATTTGGAGAAATAATTTACATAGTGCAAGTAATTCCACTGGCCATTCCACTCCATTAATTTACGTGAGCAACAGTGTTAAGTAATTTAAGACAGGAGACTATGAATCTGCTTTTCCCTCAGTTAGTCTTTAAGTCTCTTTTAGCACTAGCAGTTTGCTATGTTGAGTGTGATTCTAGTGTTTAAAGATACAGTGTGTATTTTTCGTACAACATAGCCCCTAAACACAAGCCAATTTCTTCATCTGGTTTTCAAACAGAATCAGCCATCTGTTTCAACGCTGGAAAAAAGGCAGGTTGTGCTGAACTTACTGAGACAATACACTGATCTCCAACATGGTGTTCTTCTAAGAGACTTTCCAGGGTAATTCTGATAATATGCATCTTTTGTCTGAGGTATTGACTAGTTTAAGATGACACACTGAAGAGAGACCGCCTATGGATTTACTTGGTTGAGGGACTTCCAGCCAAGACAGACTGTAACCTAGAGATCTGGCATTTTTCCTGCTTAATTCTCTATCCTCCTAGATTCTGGTGGTAGCCTAAACCTTTGGTAACTACCTGACCCTGCCTTGTTTACTCTGAGCTTAATCTTTTACCTGCCCACCTTGTAGGTCTGCTGCTTCTAAAATTCTTATTTACTGGAAAAACGCCAAACAGTAGACACTTCCAAGGAAAACTCAATTAACTGTACTTACTAAATCGTTTTTAGTAATCAATTATATTTTAAAAATTATTTATGTCTTGACTCCACAATTAAACTCTACGCTCAAGAGACACTACATTTTCTTGGTTCATCCAGTAAAGACTACAAAAGTTGCTAAATGCCTAAGACTTACTATGCAGTAAACCAAATCTCCCATTCCTGCATAATTTCACTAAAACAGAACGCAGTTAAACAAGAGCAAAAGTATCTTCTTAGAAATACAGGTGTGTTACTGTGTCTGCAAATTAAACTCAAACAACTGAAACAAAAAACTTCTCCAAATTAGTTACGTCAGCTCCTCTTAGGATCCCACAGGCTACAGACAACCAATTTGGAAGCCAAGAGAATCCTGCCCTCTGCTGCTGAGTTGAGGGAATCGCCTCAACATAATCGCTTTTGAGAAGGGAAGTTCCACTCTGGGCAAAACACCAGTTAAAGTCAAGTGAGCAAAGTAAACCCTTTCTTGGACTCTTGACACCCGAATTTCCTCAGGTTTAAACACGCACACTCTGGCATTCAAACATCAAGCAGAGTAAATCGGGTTTCAAAACAGGAAGTTTCTTTCTTTCTTTTTTTTTTTTTTCCATTTCTCGCTAAATTAGAGAGCTATCACCCGGGGTGGTCGTATTTTAGCTAGCTTCGAGATCCGAGTGTCTTGCGTGCAGTCCCGGCGGGCCGCTAGGCGCGGGGCTGCCCTGCTAGGGACAGGACGCGGTGCTCTCCACTGCCCGCACACCCGCGATCAGTCACAGCCCGGGCTCCGCGGCCGGCCGCGTACGTTGGGGAAGTTGGAGAAGAACGTTTACCTGGGGCCGGTCCCCACTAGGTAGGTGTTAGTGCCCTGGAGGGTCATGGGACCCGGGTTACAGCCCAACACACGCACGACTCGATTGGACAGCCGCTCGACGCGCTGCAGTATAGCAGCCATTCCCGCCTCAGCCGGCGCCGCAGTGTTGCCTATCTGGATACTCCACCGCGGAACAAACCAACAGGCCGCGGACAGCGAGTAGCGTCCATGTGACGCCGCGCAAGCCGGGAGGGAGGGGATTGGCTAGCGGGGGAGAGGGGGGCAGGTATCATGTGACACCGCGGGCGCGCTGGGGCGGGGATACGGCAGCGCGGCCGGGGGCAGAACCAGAGGTCACGTGACGCCGCGCGGGCTGCGCCGGCAGTGGTGGGAAGGCTGGCGCGAGGCGTGAGGTGGCGTGAGGCGAAGCGGGAATCTGGCTCTGTCACGGGGGCTGGTGCTTCACGGGTTTGTGTCCTAGACAGGCGAGTGGATCCCAGTGGGCGAGAGACATTTTAATCTGGAAGAGTCTTGTGATGGGGCAGACAGGTTTGGTAACTGTTCGTTATTCAGTAATAAATCCCAGGAAGGATTGCCAGTCAGACTTTTAGGCAGTGGCTGTGTGTGTGTATGTGTGTAGTAGTGGTAGCCTGTTCATCTTTTTTTTTTTTTTTTTTTTGAGACGGAGTCTCGCTCTGCCGCCCAGGCTGGAATGCCGTGGCGCGATTTCGGCTCACTGCAAGCTCCGCCCCCCGGGTTCACGCCATTCTCCTGCCTCAGCCTCCTGAGTAGCTGGGACTACAGGCACCTGCCACCACGCCCGGCTAGTTTTTTGTATTTTTAGTAGAGATGGGGTTTCACTGTGTTGGCCAGGATGGTCTCGATCTCCTGACCTCAGGTGATCCACCTGCCTCGGCCTCCCAAAGTGCTGGGATTACAGGCGTGAGCCACCACGCCTGGCCAGCCTGTTCATCTTTTATAATAAATACTGGTAAGACATATTTACTTAGTACTTCTTACTGTGCCTAAGTGCTTTCTACAAACATGCCACTTAACTCCCTTAATCCTCAAAACATTATTAAGAGGTGGACACTATTTTTGTTACAAATGAAAAACGGGGATTGGGCGGCTGCCCAGCTGACAGAGTCTGCGTGTGCAGCCTTGCTCCTACCTGCCTCGCACTAACACTTGCCCAGCTCTGTGAGATTGAAGGAGCGTGCCTCCGCCTCCCAGTGTTACCCGCCTGCCCAGAGAGCTAGGCTGGTCTTGTGGAGCTGTTTTATGTCCAAGATGGCAGGGACTCATTTTCTCTGTAACAAGTCGGTTTCTAATCAGCCAAGTATTAACTATCCAGTGTTAACTACCGCTTCCCATTAAAAAAGTTGAGTTATAAATTACCTAAAAGAAAATACACAGATCCTGTAGTGAGTTCATCGAGTTCATTCTCCTACATCAGGCATTTCAATCTGTCAATATGTATTTACTATAGCCATCAATTAATGGCTATTCAGGCAGGAAGCTATGCACATCTTCCCTTTTTAAGAACTCTGCTGAAAAGTTCTCCTGAGAATCGGGGCACACCCATTCTTTTATCCTTTAGGTTAATTAATTTCCTTACTTAACTTACTTATTTACTTACAGGGTCTGGCTTTCACCCAGGCTGTAGTGCAGTGGCACTATCATAGCTCACTGTAACCTTGAACTCTTGAACTCAAGCGATTCAGGTGATCCTCCTGCTTTGGTCTCCCAAAGCACTAGGATTACAGGCCTGAGCCACCATGCCTGGCTGAAATAAACTTTTTAGCTCCCACATATAAATAAGAATATGTGATATTTGTCTTTCTATGCTTGGATTATTTCACTTAGCACAGTAACCTCTAGTTCCATCCATGTTGCTGCAAATGACATGATTTCATTATTTTTTAGGGCTAAATAGTTTTTTATTGAGTGTATACATCACATTTTCTTTATCCATTTGTTTGTTGATGGACTTTTAGATTGATTTCATATCTTTCCTATTGTGAATAATGCTGCGATAAACATGCAGGTGCAGTTCTCCCTCTGATATACAAATAGTAGTGGGATTGCTAGATCATATGGTAGTTCTATTTTTGTGTGTGTGTGTGTGTGTGTGTGTATGTGTGTATTTTATAAATCTCTGTACTGTTTTCCATAGCGGTTGTACTAATTTACATTCCCACCAACTGTGTATGAGAGTTCCTTTTTCTCTACATCCTCTCTAGCATTTGTTATTGTCTTTTTAATAACAGCTATTCTAACTGGGGTAAGATGATATCTCATTATGGTTTTGATTTGCATTTCCCTGATGATTAGTGATGTTGAGCATTTTTTCATATATTTGTTGGCCATTTGTATGTCTTCTTTTGAGAATTGTCTATTCATGTTCTTTGCCCTCTTTTTGATGGGATTATTTGTGTTTTCTCTTGTTGAGTTGTTTGAGTTTCTTGTATGTTCTGGATATTAGTCCCTTGTCAGATGAATAGTTTGCAGATACTTTCTTCTGTTCAGCAGATGTCTCTGCACCCTGTTCATTGTTTCCTTTGCTGTGCAGAAGCTTTTTCATTTAATAGAGTCAAATTTGTCTGTTTTTATTTTAGTTGTATGTGCTTTCGAGGTCTTAGCCACAAAATCTTTGCCTGAACCAATGTCCTTATGTATTTTACCTATGTTTTCTTCTAGTAGTTTTATAGTTTAAGGTCTTATGTTTAATCCTTCTTGAGTTGGCTTTTGCATATGTTGAGAGACAGGGTCCAGTTTCTTTAGCTTTTTTTAAAAATTAAACTTTCACCTGCACTTTCCTTTTGGATTCCATTTAATCAATTGCCAAGCTCCTCATTTGGCAGATGAAGAAATAGGCCAAATGATTTAACAGTAAGGCAACTTGCATAGGGTCATACAAGGAGATACTAGAAGAAGAGTACAAATAGAGGGTAGATAGTAACTATGTTTTAGATGAGATAAAATTGAGGTGATTGTGGTATATCCAGGTGAAGAAACCTATAGACAAGTAGATACATTTTTTGGTCGGGTGCAGTGGCTCACGCCTGTAATCCCAGCACTTTCAGAGGCTGAGGCAGGAGGATCATTTGAGGTCAGGAGTTCGAGACCAGCCTGACCAACATGGCAAAACCCTGTCTGCTAAAAATACAAAAATTAGCTGGGCATGGTGGCAGGTACCTGCAATCCCAGCTGCTTGGGAGACTGAGGCAGGAGAATCACTTGAGGCAGGAGGCGGAGGTTGCAGTGAGCTGAGATCGTGGCACTGCATTCTAGCCTGGGCGACAGAGACTCTGTCTCCAAAAAAAAAAAAAAAAAAAAAAAAAGATACAAAGTTAAGTCTTTGTGAATATGTTTAGAAATGTGACTTGAACTTTTAAGTTCCTCTCCAAGAAATCAGAGCAAAGATTTTTTACGTTCTGTTCAGTCACATTTACAATAGTTTATTATCTACTTACAACATGCAAAGTAATGTTGTAGACATATTGAGGGCATGTTAAAAATGAATAAGATAGTCTTTGCTTTCTAGAGGGTCATAACCATGAAGGAGATACTTTTAAAGTATATGTGGGTTCAGGTATGGTGGCTCATACCTGTAATCCTAGCACTATTGGGAGGCTGAGTCTGGAGGAGTACTTGGGCCCAGGAGTTCGAGGTTATAGTGAGCTGTGATTGTGCCACTGTACTCCAGCCTGAGTGATGGAACAAGACCTTGTCTCTTAAAAAAAAAGCATATATGGGTAAATACTAGAAGAGATGTACAATTGAAGTGATGAGATTGCAAGGAGAAAGGGGAGAAACATATTTATTGGGATGATCTGGGAAAGCATAAAGACAGTGGGTTTTGAGCTGATTCTTAAAGGATTGACAGAATTTCGTCAGATAGATGGCAGTTATTCTAGGCAGCAGAAAATAACCTTGAGCAAAGGCTTGGAAATAGAAGAAAAGCAGCGCTTATTTTGGGAATACAGACCAACAATCATATGCTCTGGGGGGCATACGATTTGAGAATGTGTAAGGTTGAAAAGTAGGTAGGGCTAAGTTAATGATACTTTGTTAGAGTACTTCAAATTTAAGAACCTCCTTTTCAAACATGACATGTTATCCATTTGGATTTGTTGTGAGGCAAATTGTATTTTCTAGACTTATTTGACAAATACAGTGAAAGCTTGGAACCTAGTCAGCCCATGAAAGGACCTATGCTATTTCTTCCCCTCAATGAGATAGTTATAAAAGGGTGTACTGAATTCATAATGACACAGACTCTTATCACTAGATTAGAAAATGCCACATGTGACTAACAGGTGATTTCAGTTTCATTTTAGTATTCGATCTTAAAAGTTTACACATCCTTTAATTATACTTGTTTTTAGTGAAGAAGAAGTAAAATATTCACAAGATGAAGATTTTTCCAGAAGGGACTTGGAATCAAAGATGGCTTTTTATATTTGACAAGTAAGTCTGTGTTTTATATGTGTTAAATTTGGTTGACAAGGGAAAGTTTCCTAGTTTTAATTTCTTTAAATAGCTGCCTTATCTCAGATAGTTGTACAGTGGGCAAAAGTTGTGTATTTTGACTGGCAACCAGGTAGCCACATAGCTAGGTCGATATTTGGAATTGGATTGAAATTGTCTGTGGTAAACCATTCTTGCATTGCTGTAAAGAAATGCTTGAGACTAGATAATTTATAAGAAAAGAGGGCCAGGTGCAGTGGCCCATGGCTGTAATCACAGCACTTTGGGAGGCCAAGGTGGTTGGGTCACTTGAGGTCAGGAGTTCGAAATCAGCCTGCCCAATATGGTGAAACCCCATCTCTAATAAAAATACAAAAATTAGCCAGGTGTGGTGGCGTGCGCCTATAGTCCTAGCTAGTTGGGGAGGCTGAGGCAGGAGAATCACTTGAACCCATTGTCTTTGATATTAGCACTTGGCTCCTTTTTAGTTACGCAAGTATCTTTAGCAAGTGGTTGCTCTACAGCCTGCTTGTAGTCCTCTTCCGAAGAAGCTTTTTCTTTCTTTTTTACCTAACCAGGCTGCACATTTTTCAAACTTTTATGCTCTGCTTCCTGTTTAAATATAAATTCAAATTTTAAGTCATTTCCTTGCTCCCACATCTGGGCATAGGTTGTTAGAAGCAGCCAGTCCACATCTTGAATGCTTTGCTACTTAGAAATTTCTTCTGCCAGATACCCTAAATCATCACTCTGAAGTTCAAACGTCCATAGATCTCTAGGGCACAAATACAATCCAACCAAGCTTTTTGCTGAGGCATAACGTGGGTGATCTTTGCTTCACTTCTGAATAAGTTCTTCATTTCCATCTGAGACATCAGCAGCCTGGACTTGACTGTCCATATCATTATTGACATTTGGCTCACAAGTTTTAACCAGTCTCTAAGAAGGTCCAAACTTTCCCTCATTTTCCTGTCTTCCTCTGAGTCTTACGAACTCTTTCAGTCTCTGCCTATTACTCCGTTCCAACACTGTTTCCATGTTTTCAGATATCTTTATACCAAAACTTTACTACTGGTGCCAATTTTCTGTGTTAGGCCATTCTTGCACTGCTGTAAAGAAATACCTGAGACTGGGTAATTTATAAGAAAAGAAGTTTAATTGGCTCATGGTTCTTCAGGCTGTACAGGAAGCAAAATGCCAGAATCTGCTTTTGGGGAGGCCTCAGGAAGCTTACAATCATGGCAGAAGGTGAAGAGGGAGCAGGTGTTTCACATGGTGAGAGCAGGAGCAAGAAAGTAGTGGGGGACGGGGGGCGGAGCAAGATGGCCGAATAGGAGCAGCTCCAGTCTTCAACTCCCAGCGCCAGCGACACAGAAGACCGGTGATTTCGGCATTTTCAACTGAGGTACTGGGTTCATCTCACTGGGGAGTGCCGGACGATCGGTACTGGTCAGCTGCTGCAGCCCGACCAGCGAGAGCTGAAGCAGGGCGAGGCATTGCCTCACCTGAGAAGCGCAAGGGGGAAGGGAATCCCTTTTCCTAGCCAGGGGAACTGAGACACACAACACCTGGAGAATCGGGTAACTCCCACCCCAATACTGCGCTTTGAGCAAACAGGCACACCAGGAGACCATATCCCACACCTGGCCGGGAGGGTCCCACACCCACGGAGCCTCCCTCATTGCTATTACAGCAGTCTGTGATCTACCGGCAAGGCAGCAGCGAGGCTGGGGGAGGGGCGCCCGCCATTGCTGAGGCTTAAGTAGGTAAACAAAGCTGCTGGGAAGCTCGAACTGGGTGGAGCTCACAGCAGCTCAAGGAAACCTGCCTGTCTCTGTAGACTCCACCTCTGGGGGCAGGGCACAGAAAACAATAACAAAGCAGCAGACACCTCTGCAGACGCAAACGACTCTGTCTGACAGCTTTGAAGAGAGCAGTGGATCTCCCAACACGGAGGTTGAGATCTGAGAAGGGACAGACTCCCTGCTCAAGCGGGTCCCTGACCCCTGAGTAGCCTAACTGGGAGACATCCCCCACTAGGGGCAGTCTGACACCCCACACCTCACAGGGTGGAGTACACCCCTGAGAGGAAGCTTCCAAAGCAAGAATCAGACAGGTACACTTGCTGTTCAGAAATATTCTATCTTCTGCAGCCTCTGCTGCTGTTACCCAGGCAAACAGGGTCTGGAGTGGACCTCAAGCAATCTCCAACAGACCTACAGCTGAGGGTCCTGACTGTTAGAAGGAAAACTATCAAACAGGAAGGACACCTACACCAAAACCCCATCAGTACATCACCATCATCAAAGACCAGAGGCAGATAAAACCACAAAGATGGGGAAAAAGCAGGGCAGAAAAGCTGGAAATTCAAAAAACAAGAGCGCATCTCCCCCGGCAAAGGAGCGCAGCTCATCGCCAGCAACGGATCAAAGCTGGGCGGAGAATGACTTTGACGAGATGAGAGAAGAAGGCTTCAGTCCATCAAATTTCTCAGAGCTAAAGGAGGAATTACGTACCCAGCGCAAAGAAACTAAAAATCTTGAAAAAAAAGTGGAAGAATTGACGGCTAGACTAATTAATGCAGAGAAGGTCATAAACGAAATGAAAGAGATGAAAACCATGACACGAGAAATACGTGACAAATGCACAAGCTTCAGTAACCGACTCGATCAACTGGAAGAAAGAGTATCAGCGATTGAGGATCAAATGAATGAAATGAAGCGAGAAGAGAAACCAAAAGAAAAAAGAAGAAAAAGAAATGAACAAAGCCTGCAAGAAGTATGGGATTATGTAAAAAGACCAAATCTCCGTCTGATTGGGGTGCCTGAAAGTGAGGGGGAAAATGGAACCAAGTTGGAAAACACTCTTCAGGATATCATCCAGGAGAACTTCCCCAACCTAGTAGGGCAGGCCAACATTCAAATCCAGGAAATACAGAGAACGCCACAAAGATACTCCTCGAGAAGAGCAACTCCAAGACACATAATTGCCAGATTCACCAAAGTTGAAATGAAGGAAAAAATCTTAAGGGCAGCCAGAGAGAAAGGTCGGGTTACCCACAAAGGGAAGCCCATCAGACTCACAGCAGATCTCTCGGCAGAAACTCTACAAGCCAGAAGAGAGTGGGGGCCAATATTCAACATTCTTAAAGAAAAGAATTTTAAACCCAGAATTTCATATCCAGCCAAACTAAGTTTCATAAGTGAAGGAGAAATAAAATCCTTTACAGATAAGCAAATGCTTAGAGATTTTGTCACCACTAGGCCTGCCTTACAAGAGACCCTGAAGGAAGCACTCAACATGGAAAGGAACAACCGGTACCAGCCATCTCAAAAACATGCCAAAATGTAAAGACCATCGAGGCTAGGAAGAAACTGCATCAACTAATGAGCAAAATAACCAGTTAATATCATAATGGCAGGATCAAGTTCACACATAACAATCTTAACCTTAAATGTAAATGGACTAAATGCTCCAATTAAGAGACACAGACTGGCAAACTGGATAAAGAGTCAAGACCCATCAGTCTGCTGTATTCAGGAGACCCATCTCACACGCAGAGACATACATAGGCTCAAAATAAAGGGATGGAGGAAGATTTACCAAGCAAATGGAGAACAAAAAAAAGCGGGGGTTGCAATACTAGTCTCTGATAAAACAGACTTTAAACCATCAAAGATCAAAAGAGACAAAGAAGGCCATTACATAATGGTAAAGGGATCAATTCAACAGGAAGAGCTAACTATCCTAAATATATATGCACCCAATACAGGAGCACCCAGATTCATAAAGCAAGTCCTTAGAGACTTACAAAGAGACTTAGACTCCCATACAATAATAATGGGAGACTTCAACACTCCATTGTCAACATTAGACAGATCAACGAGACAGAAAGTTAACAAGGATATCCAGGAATTGAACTCATCTCTGCAGCAAGCAGACCTAATAGACATCTATAGAACTCTCCACCCCAAATCAACAGAATATACATTCTTCTCAGCACCACATCGTACTTATTCCAAAATTGACCACGTAATTGGAAGTAAAGCACTCCTCAGCAAATGTACAAGAACAGAAATTATAACAAACTGTCTCTCAGACCACAGTGCAATCAAACTAGAACTCAGGACTAAGAAACTCAATCAAAACCGCTCAACTACATGGAAACTGAACAACCTGCTCCTGAATGACTACTGGGTACATAACGAAATGAAGGCAGAAATAAAGATGTTCTTTGAAACCAATGAGAACAAAGATACAACATACCAGAATCTCTGGGACACATTTAAAGCAGTGTGTAGAGGGAAATTTATAGCACTAAATGCCCACAAGAGAAAGCAGGAAAGATCTAAAATTGACACTCTAACATCGCAATTAAAAGAACTAGAGAAGCAAGAGCAAACACATTCGAAAGCTAGCAGAAGGCTAGAAATAACTAAGATCAGAGCAGAACTGAAGGAGATAGAGACACAAAAAACCCTCCAAAAAATCAATGAATCCAGGAGTTGGTTTTTTGAAAAGATCAACAAAATTGACAGACCACTAGCAAGACTAATAAAGAAGAAAAGAGAGAAGAATCAAATCGACGCAATTAAAAATGAAAAAGGGGATATCACCACCGACCCCACAGAAATACAAACTACCATCAGAGAATACTATAAACACCTCTACGCAAATAAACTGGAAAATCTAGAAGAAATGGATAATTTCCTGGACACTTACACTCTTCCAAGACTAAACCAGGAAGAAGTTGAATCCCTGAATAGACCAATAGCAGGCTCTGAAATCGAGGCAACAATTAATAGCCTACCAACCAAAAAAAGTCCAGGACCAGATGGATTCACAGCTGAATTCTACCAGAGGTACAAGGAGGAGTTGGTACCATTCCTTCTGAAACTATTCCAATCAATAGAAAAAGAGGGAATCCTCCCTAACTCATTTTATGAGGCCAACATCATCCTGATACCAAAGCCTGGCAGAGATACAACAAAAAAAGAGAATTTTAGACCAATATCCCTGATGAACATCGATGCAAAAATCCTCAATAAAATACTGGCAAACCGGATTCAGCAACACATCAAAAAGCTTATCCACCATGATCAAGTGGGCTTCATCCCTGGGATGCAAGGCTGGTTCAACATTCGCAAATCAATAAACATAATCCAGCATATAAACAGAACCAAAGACAAGAACCACATGATTATTTCAATAGATGCAGAAAAGGCTTTTGACAAAATTCAACAGCCCTTCATGCTAAAAACGCTCAATAAATTCGGTATTGATGGAACGTACCTCAAAATAATAAGAGCTATTTATGACAAACCCACAGCCAATATCATACTGAATGGGCAAAAACTGGAAAAATTCCCTTTGAAAACTGGCACAAGACAGGGATGCCCTCTCTCACCACTCCTATTCAACATAGTGTTGGAAGTTCTGGCTAGGGCAATCAGGCAAGAGAAAGAAATCAAGGGTATTCAGTTAGGAAAAGAAGAAGTCAAATTGTCCCTCTTTGCAGATGACATGATTGTATATTTAGAAAACCCCATTGTCTCAGCCCAAAATCTCCTTAAGCTGATAAGCAACTTCAGCAAAGTCTCAGGATACAAAATTAATGTGCAAAAATCACAAGCATTCTTATACACTAGTAACAGACAAACAGAGAGCCAAATCATGAATGAACTTCCATTCACAATTGCTTCAAAGAGAATCAAATACCTAGGAATCCAACTTACAAGGGATGTAAAGGACCTCTTCAAGGAGAACTACAAACCACTGCTCAGTGAAATAAAAGAGGACACAAACAAATGGAAGAACATGCCATGCTCATGGATAGGAAGAATCAATATCGTGAAAATGGCCATACTGCCCAAGGTAATTTATAGATTCAATGCCATCCCCATCAAGCTACCAATGAGTTTCTTCACAGAATTGGAAAAAACTGCTTTAAAGTTCATATGGAATCAAAAAAGAGCCCGCATCTCCAAGACAATCCTAAGTCAAAAGAACAAAGCTGGAGGCATCACGCTACCTGACTTCAAACTATACTACAAGGCTACAGTAACCAAAACAGCATGGTACTGGTACCAAAACAGAGATATAGACCAATGGAACAGAACAGAGTCCTCAGAAATAATACCACACATCTACAGCCATCTGATCTTTGACAAACCTGAGAGAAACAAGAAATGGGGAAAGGATTCCCTATTTAATAAATGGTGCTGGGAAAATTGGCTAGCCATAAGTAGAAAGCTGAAACTGGATCCTTTCCTTACTCCTTATACGAAAATTAATTCAAGATGGATTAGAGACTTAAATGTTAGACCTAATACCATAAAAATCCTAGAGGAAAATCTAGGTAGTACCATTCAGGACATAGGCATGGGCAAAGACTTCATGTCTAAAACACCAAAAGCAACGGCAGCAAAAGCCAAAATTGACAAATGGGATCTAATTAAACTAAAGAGCTTTTGCACAGCAAAAGAAACTACCATCAGAGTGAACAGGCAACCTACAGAATGGGAGAAAATTTTTGCAATCTACTCATCTGACAAAGGGCTAATATCCAGAACCTACAAAGAACTCCAACAAATTTACAAGAAAAAAACAAACAACCCCATCAAAAAGTGGGCAAAGGATATGAATAGACATTTCTCAAAAGAAGACATTCATACAGCCAACAAACACATGAAAAAATGCTCATCATCACTGGCCATCAGAGAAATGCAAATCAAAACCACAATGAGATACCATCTCACACCAGTTAGAATGGCGATCATTCAAAAGTCAGGAAACAACAGGTGCTGGAGAGGATGTGGAGAATTAGGAACACTTTTACACTGTTGGTGGGATTGTAAACTAGTTCAACCATTATGGAAAACAGTATGGCGATTCCTCAAGGATCTAGAACTAGATGTACCATATGACCCAGCCATCCCATTACTGGGTATATACCCAAAGGATTATAAATTATGCTGCTATAAAGACACATGCACACGTATGTTTATTGCAGCACTATTCACAATAGCAAAGACTTGGAATCAACCCAAATGTCCATCAGTGACAGATTGGATTAAGAAAATGTGGCATATATACACCATGGAATACTATGCAGCCATAAAAAAGGATGAGTTTGTGTCCTTTGTAGGGACATGGATGCAGCTGGAATCCATCATTCTTAGCAAACTATCACAAGAACAGAAAACCAAACACCGCATGTTCTCACTCATAGGTGGGAACTGAACAATGAGATCACTTGGACTCGGGAAGGGGAACATCACACACCGGGGCCTATCATGGGGAGGGGGGCGGGGGGAGGGATTGCATTGGGAGTTATAGCTGATGTAAATGACGAGTTGATGGGTGCAGCACACCAACAAGGCACAAGTATACATATGTAACAAACCTGCACGTTATGCACATGTACCCTACAACTTACAGTATAATAATAATAAATAAATTTAAAAAAAAAAAAAAAAAAAAAGAAAGTAGTGGGGGAGACGCAACGCTTTACAACAACCAAATCTCACTCACTATCATGAGGACAGCACCAAACCATGAGAGATCCACCCCATGACCCCAAACCTCCCACCAGGCCCTACCTCCAACATGGGGGATTACAATTCAACATGAGATTTGGTAGAGACATATATTCAAACTATATCATTGTCCTATTAAGTCAGTAAGTGTAAGAAGTCCCCTATGAAGCCAAACTTTGTAGGTGGCATTATTTTACCTAAAGTGGTACCGGAATAGTGATCAACCATAGAAATAGAGATGAACTATTCTTAATACAAGTTATACAACTATGTGGTTATTGAAAGACCTGCAGGCTCTCTTTATCAGATCTGCTATATGTATTAGCTTGCTGTGTAGGTTTCCTTCTACTTGGTGTTATGTTCTGCCTGACTAAATTAGGAATATGGATATTACCATATTAGATTAATCTATTGCATCTAATGTTCTGCCAGTAACAGTTTCTGTTTCTTGGAAATTATTCTTTCCATCTTGTAAAAGTTGACTCAAAACTGCTAGTGTTGGCCAGGTATGGTTCCTGTGCTGATAGTCCCAGCTACTCAGGAGGCTAAGGTGGGTGTATCATTTGAGCACAGGAGTTCAAGACCAGCCTGGGTAATATAGAGAGACCCTGTCTTGAAACAAGCAAACAAACAAACCAACAAACAACCCAAACCTGCTACTACATTTTTGTTACTCATGCCAGGTAAAGGAAGCTCTCTTTATGGGTTAAGAGATTAAGAAATGCACATATGGAATACTGAAGTATTATAGTCTGTAATTTTAAGGAAATTATCTACATTTAAAATCATTTAAAGCAAAATTTTAGCTTAACTATTGTGTTTTAGTCAACTTTTATTCTTTTGAATATGTTCTCAAACTATAAAGTTTTGCTGAGAAGAGGCAGTGGAAAATAAGTTAGAGAAAAAGAAAATTAACAAAAAATCTTTTTTTTGTTTTGTTTTGTGACAGGGTCTCACTTTGTTGCCCAGACTAGAGTGCAGTGATGCTGTGTCAGTTCACTGCAACCCCCACTTTCTGGGCTAAAATGATCCTCCCACCTCAGCCTCCCAAGTAGTTGACACTACAGGAACACACTACCATGCCTGGCTAATTTTTGAATTTTTTTTTTTTTTTGTAGAGGCGGGGTTTCACCATATTGCCCAGGCTGGTCTTGAACTCCTGGACTCAAGTGATTCTCCTGGCTCAGCGTCCCAAAGTGAGCTTACAGGCATGAGCTACTGCACCTGGCCAAGATTTTTGTTTAGAAAGGCTTAGATCACATCATTTGCAATTCTAACTATATTCCTCTCTCCCTTTAATTTCACTACAGAAAAGAATAATATACAATAATAATAATAATAATAATGTGTAGTCTATCTCAAATCTATAGACTGCTATGCCTAAGTGTTATACTCACACAACTGTAAATGTTTTCTGTTTTCTCTTCAGATACTGTGTAAGTATATTGTGGGTAGGACCTAAGCATTGGAGACAAACAGATTTTACTCATTAGAGATAACTCACCTAAATACCAAACACCTCTATGCCTCAGTTTTCTGATCTGCAAAATAGAGTCAATAATACTGTTTTCAAAGGGATTTGTGAGGATTAAATGAAATAATTTATGCCAAAAAACTTCACTTTTAGTAAACACCTAGCGGTAGTAGCTATTATTACTACCATCTGTTCTTTTATATATGCAATTTTTTTCTTAGTAAAGCTTAAGAAATTATGTTTTGAAGAATGATATTAGAACAGGATTTGTATACACATTAAACATATCCAATAGAACCATGCTAAGGAATTTCTGCCAATATTTTATGAAATTTGTTTTTGGAGGATTCAAAATCTAGTGCGTTAGACTTGTGAACTAGCTGTTCCTTCAAGCTGGAAAACTTTTCCATCTCATATTCACATGGCCAGTTTCACTACTCAAATGCCACCTTCTCAGTGAGTCCTGCCCTGGCCAATCTAATTAATGTCACAGCCCATGATATACCCATCTCTACTGTAATTGCTGATCTTCCTTACTATGCTTTTTTTTTTTTCATAGCACTTACCACCTTCTAATATTTGATTTATTTATTCATTATTTTTATTGTTAATTGACTATATTTCAAATTTTATGTTTAAAAATGATACATAATGTACATATTTTTGAGGTGCATGTGATAATTTAATACATTAATATAATTTATAAAAATCAAATCATTGTAATTGAGATACTCCTCGATTATCTTTCTGTGCTAGGATATAAGTTCCACAGGGGCAGGAATACTTGTCTCTCATCACTTGATATATCCAGAAGAGCCTAAAACAGCACAAGGTAGGTTCTAAGTAAATATTTAATTAGTTCAATTGAGCAGAACCTCCCAATTAATCTCATCCTCCTAAACCCCATGTGTGTGTTGGCTTGAGGTCTTTCATGTTAACATAAGAAACCTACTGCAGGGAAATTCATGGACCACTAGATTTTAAAAACTCAGTTTTTAAACTGTTTTTTTCTGTCCTGTTGGTCACAATGTTCTTGACAGCAGAAGCAGTGATCATAACTGTTGCTTTATTCTGTGAGAAGAATGAAATACCTTTTAATATTATTCTGAAGACTTTTAAACTAAATACTTATAAGTGATAAAATGATGAGAACACAGTAAGTATTAGTTTGTGTGTGTATTTTTTAGTAAACATTCACCTTGGTGTGTTTAAAGTAATAAATATTTTTTATAGAAATATAGTGTGTTAATTGGTCTGGCTGCCATAGCAGAATACCGCAGACTTGTTAGCTTAAACAATAGAAATTTATTTTTTGACAGTTCTGGACACTGGAAGTCCAAGATCAATGTGCCAGCAGGGTTGGTTTCTGGTGAGGTTCTCTCTCCTTGGGTTACAGATGGCTGCCTTCTTGTGTCCTCACGTGGCCTTTTCTCTGGTGTTGCTTCCTCTTGTAAGAACACCAGTCCTGTTGCATCAGGGCCCCAGAGCTCATTTCTCCCTCCTTACCTTTGAGATCGTACCCATAGTACTTTTTCACATAACATTATATGATGTAAAGTCAGAGATTGCAAACTCATATGCTTACAGAGGCCAGACAAGCGGTCAGCAAGGTCATAATGATAACTTAGCATTTATTGAGCCCTAACTGTGTGCCAAGTACTTTTCTAGGGGTTTGTTTATCTTGACCTTCACAACAACCCCATAAGATATATACCATTATTCTCTCCACATTTTAGATGAAGAAAATAAGGTATAAGGCTGAAAAGAACACATTTAAGGACACACAGCTAGTAGGTAGCTGCATTAACATTGAAACCCAGCTGTTGAAATGCCTGAAATGGGCCATATGACTACTGTGATGAACAGGAGAGAGCATGCCCATCTAAAGGGGCAGCCCCTGCTCATGAAGGAGTAATCTAGTATAGAGGATCTTTCTGTTTTTTGATAGCAGTTAAACATTTGCATTTTTTTGTGAAATGTTGGCAATTAATGAGGAAAACAAACCAAAAAACCACCAATGAGTCAGACAAATCTTGTATACAGATTGCATTCATTCAGACTGTTTATAAAATAGTAATAATAGTAGAATCTACATTTTAAGTGATAGAATAATTAAATTGGGGCGTTTTATATACAACATTTTGCTCAGTGCTTGGCACATAGTGGTAAGTAAATGTTAACTTTTATTAGTAGCGTAAACATTTTCTCCAGTCATTGAGATTCTGCGTTAAGTATCATTTACTATTGTTTTTATTTAAAAAAATTATATACCTAGCAACATCAGTACAGGTCTGTTGTTAAAAAAACTCAAAAAATATAGCAATATAGAGAGACAACAACTGAAGTTGCATTTGTTCCTTCTCTCAACCCTCTTCCTCTCTCCATATATAATTAAAAACCATAAATAGTGTATGGTATTTATCTTTCTGGGATTTGCTTTTTTCACTTAAAACGTCTTGAAGATCTTCCAAAGTGAGTTCATACAAAGCTGCTTTACTCTTTTTAAAGGCTGCATGGTGTATCCTTTAGTATGGATGTACCATAATCTGTTGAACTAGGCCTCTCAATTGTCATTTAGGTAGTTTTCAATATTTCGCTCTTATAAAAAAGGCTCTGCAAAGATTATCTTTTTGCACATTTTTGAATATTTCCCTAGGATAGAATCTAGATGGAATTGCTGGACCAAAAGCATATTAAGAATTTTTACAACTATTGCACCTTTGTTACATATATTTTAGTAGTTTTGTAATATTCCATTTTATGAATCTACCTTTATTTACTTTACCATTTCCTTATGTTGAAATATTTAGGTTGTTTCCAATTTGCCACTATAAATAGTCATGTGATAAATATCTTTGTGGGTAGGTCATATTTTTAAAAGATAAATAGTCTGAGAGGAAGTTATCAACTATCAAGTATATTTCTGAGACTTTCTCAAAGTTGTTATAAGAACTGTATTTAGTGGCAATATATTATTTTTAGAAAAAGTAGAGCTTTGATGAAATCATTGCTAAGGGTTTTTAATATTATACTTAGGATATTTTAGAACTTAAATATCTGTTTTATTTTAGGTCTTGTCATCTGTAATGAAGATCATTGTGAAACAGAAGATTGATTAAAGCCTTGTAACATTGGACCTAGATTAGAGATTTAGAAAAGAAAGTCAAAATTAGTCACTTTGGTGTTAGTGTTCCCATTTCATAATATTTATTGTTTCTTCTAAATAGATTTAGGGAGTAGAAATTAAAATTCAATGCTATACCAAAGGATATACTAATATTTGTTCGGCTTTTTTTCCCTTTTTGTGAGGGAGAAAAAAGTAGATAACAAAAAGCTATAGTCATTCATAATGAAATATACTAAACAGAATTTTATGATGTCAGTTCTTGGCATTATAATCTACATAACTGATTTAATTGTGGACATATGGGTATCTGTCAGATTTTTCCATGAAGGACAGTATGTTTTTAGTGTTTTAGCATTAAGCTTTATGCTTTTTGGAACACTTGTGGTTCAGTGTTTCAGTTATTCTTGGTTCAAGGCTGATTTAAAGAAAGCAGGCCAAGAAAGTCAGCATTGTTTTCTTCTACTTCATTGCTTGCAAGGAGGAATTTTTACAAGGTAAGCATACATGTTTAATCATTACCACTGTGTTTCTTTTATCCAAACAGAAGCTACCTTTATGTATCTGGATAGTCAAATGTACAAAGATCCCTTATTTGCATGAAGCACAAAGGTTACTTGCTCCTCACTATTGTGCTTATGTAAGTCATTGCCATACTGTCAGAATTGTCCAGGGTCATTAATAAAAATGTTTAAATTTATCTAATTAGGTTACTTTTTCTGATATGAACTCAGTTTTCATGAGAAGGAAAAAGACATTTCTGTGTTGTACAGAACTTTTATCTTCTCTGTATATTCTAAGTCTGATTGTGTAAATATGACATTTCACTTGTAACTGAGAGAGTAGTCACTTTTTTATACTTATCATTGATTTAACTAAATTAAATTTTTGCTGCAATAATGCAGTAGCTATGTGCTTAGCTAGGTACAGAGTCATAGAACTAAAGCAACCTTAAGAATCATCTTGTTATAGGTAGAGAAACTAGACTCTAAATAGGCCCTCAGAATTCCATGATTCTCTGTATAGTTCATTTTATATGACCTCTCCATTATTCCTTTAAGTAATTCTACTTTTGATTCTATCCTGTTAAAAAGCAGCAAATTCATGACCCTTAGTTGAATGTATTAAAAAAATTCCAGGCCAGGCGTGGTGGCTCAAGCCTGTAATCCCAGCACTTTGGGAGGCCGAGACAGGCGAATCATGAGGTCAGGAGATCGAAATCATCCTGGCTAACACGGTGAAACCCCGTCTCTACTAAAAAATATGAAAAACTAGCCGGGCGAGGTGGCGGGTGCCTGTAGTCCCAGCTACTTGGGAGGCTGAGGCAGGAGAATGGCGTAAACCCCGGGAGGCGGAGCTTGCAGTGAGCCGAGATTGCGCCACTGCACTCCAGGCTGGGTGACAGAGTGAGACTCTGTCTCAAAAAAAAAATTCCAGGCTTTTCTTATATTAATTAATGGGAATAATGTCATTGTATATACGTGGAGACTTATAATTTTCAAAGTATTTTCACATATTTTGCCTTTTTGAAGCCATAGTTACTATGTTTTTAATAAGTAAAAGAAACAGAATGTGCAATGAGAAAGAAGTTTACAGGTTTTAGGAAAAGCTGGAAAGAAAGTGCTTTAGTTGTTGGTATTAGAAGTCAATTTTCAAACTGCACATTCTCAGTAAGATGCAAATGTTTAAAGAAATACAGTAAAAGTGCTGATGAACAAATACATATGTAATAGGTAAGATTAAATGAGTATTCTGTATGAGAAATATTGAGAATTATGTAGTTGTAATATTGAAGAAAGACAAAAGTTGCTTTTGCAAGGAATTTAGAAATATGGTAAATTCTCTGTTATTTGCCATTCTAATAGTGGAAAATTTGCACATCTGCAGAACTATTTTCATCAGCATTCAAATGAGGACCTTAAGGTACATTGTGTTATAAATTATAAATTGTATTATAAAAGAAAGGTCAAATTGCCTTGATTTCCAGGGTCTCTTGATACACCTAGTAATTTTTGAATGAATATTACACATTCTATACAAAAGATGATAGAAGTTCCAAATGCTGCTATTTTTCTCTGGTAGGCATTTAGACTAAGGTTCAGTCTGCTTTTGGTTTGCAGTCTCTAGGGAACTGAGAGTATGGTGTGGTCATCGCACCTCCACAAGTCCTGAACGCTGATTTTTATCTTGGCACCACAAGACTACCAGAAAGCCTGTTTTGCTTTTTCAAGACTTTCTGCTTAGCTTTTAGCCTCTATGGTGTAGTTTCAAAATTTGGCACATATGTTGGCGGAAAAATTGATTGAGTTGAGGTCCCTCAGTAACAGACCTCTAAAACTTAGCTTAAACATCTTGAAGATCTTCTGGAGTGAGTTCATACAAACTGCTTTACTTTTTTTAAAGGCTGCATGGTGTATCCTTTAGTATGGATGTACCATAATCTATTGAACTAGGCCTCTCTTCTTGCCTAACAACAGCCCTTTGCTTGGGCAAAATCCAGGTTTTCAGCCTTTTGTTCTGAGTAATAGAATCAGCAAGTATTTCCAAGCAATCAGCATTTGTAGATATATCAGCCCAGTTTATAGTTTCTCTTGTTGCTTTGGCAGGCGCATTGGTCTGTTCCAATATACTGGATCCTACCTAGAAGTACAGTGCATAATGTGTGGTCTTAAATTGTTCTGAGTATAAAGTAAAACAAAACCTTTGCTGTTAACATTGATAATTTAAAAACCTCAAAACACTAGAATTTGATTTGCTATGCTCCCAACTAATATATTTATATTGTTGTCATTTTAATGCCTGTTTTAAATCCCACTAGATGATATTATTATGTATTTTTCTACTTTATGTAGTTAAATTCTACTAAATTTTATTTATGTTTACCCATATATTTACTATTCTCTTTTTTATTTCTTCTTGAATCTCAGGACTTCTACCTAGAATTACTTTTCTTTTCTTTTCTTTTTTTTTTGAGACAGGGCCTTATTCTCTCACCCAGGCTGACCTGCAGGGGCGCCTTCCTGGCCCTTTGCAGCCTCCGCCTCCTGGATTCAAGAGATTCTCTTGCATCAGCTTCCCGAGTAACTGGGATTACAGGCATGCACCATGACACTTGGTTAATTTTTGTATTTTTAGTAGAAATGGGGTTTCGTCATGTTGGCCAGGCTGGTCTCGAACTCCTGACCTCAAGTGATCCACCCACCTCTGCCTCCCAAAGTGTTGGGATTATAGGCGTGAGCCACTACATTTGGCCCTAGAATTACTTTACTTCTGCTTTCCCGAGGCCTGCCTTTTAGAATTTCATCTATTGAGGGGCTGTTGGTGACATCATCTCTCAATTTTTGGTTGTTTGAAAATATCTTTATTTCATTATCTTTCTTGAGAGATATTTTAGTGGCTATAGAATTCTAGATGAGTAGTATTTTCTCTCTGCATATTATATTTGATTGATTGTTGGATTCTATTGTTGCTCTGGAGGAGTTAGATTTTAGTCTCATTGCTGCTCTTTTGAAAGTGTTTTGTCTTCCTCCTCTGGCTGCTCTTAAGATTTTTCTCTTTACCTGTGGGTTTCTGCAGTTTAATTATATGTTTAGATGTAGATTTTATTTCTCTTGCTTAGGATTTGTTGGTCCTCTTGATTCTGTGGATTATTATCTTCTATTAATTCTACACAATTGTCAGCCATTATCTTTTTTAACGTTTTCTTTACTATGTTTTGTGTTTCTTTCCCTTCTGGGATGCCAGTCAAATGTAAGTTATACCTTCTTGCTGTGTTTAACATAACTGTTAAATGTTAGATTTTAAAAATTCTTATTTTTTAACTCTCTCTGATACATTCTGTGGAATGTTATAATCCAAATTCCTCTCTCTCATTCCTTATATCATTGCTGTCATTCATTTCACTTATAGTAAGTATACATAAGTATATAAATATATACACATAAGCATACATAATCAAATATATTGTCATATTATTTTGAACTGTTATCTGGATCAGTTAAAATTAAGATCAATTAAATGTAAGAATTATATTTAAATAATTTAAAATTAGATCAATTAAAAATCAGAAAAGTAAGTTTTTGTTTATATTCAATTATTCCTTCTTCAGTGCTCTTCCTTTCTTTATATATTTTAATAGATCCAAGTTTCTGACCTGTAACATTTTCCTTTTCTTTGAAAAATCTATTTTAACATTTCCTGCAAGGCAAGTCTACTGGCAACAAGTTTCCCCAGTGTTTGTGGAAATCTTTATTCTTCACTTTCGAAGTATAATTTCACAGGGTACAGAATTCAGAGTGGTGTTTTCTTTCTTCTTTTTTTTCCTCTCAACACTTTAAGTATTTCACTCCATTTTTTTAAAAATTTATTTTTTATTTTTTATTTTTTTAGACAGAATCTCACTCTGTTGCTCAGGCTGGAGTGCTGCAGTGGTACGGTCACAGATAACTGCAGCCTCTAACTCCCTGGGCTCAGGTGATCCTCCCACTTCAGCCCCACAAGTAGCTAGGACTACAGGTGTGTGCCACCACATCGAGCTAATTTATATATATATTTTTTGGTAGAGACAGAGTGCTTTTTTCTTTTTAGATGGATTCTTGCTCTGTTGCCCAGGCTGGAGTGCCGTGGGCGATCTTGGCTCACTGCAACCTCTGCCTCCTGGGTTCAAGCAATTCTCCTTCCTTAGCCTCCTCAGTAGCTGGGACTATAGGCATGTGCCACCACACCTGGCTAATTTTTGTATCTTTTGTAGAGACAGGGTTTCACCATGTTGCCCAGGCTGGTTTTGAACTCTTAGGCTCAAGTGATCTGTCTCCTTTGGCCTCTCAAATCCATTCTCTTCTTGCTTGAATGGTTTCTGAGGAGAAAGTGCATGTAATTTTTACCTTTACTCCTTTAGGTGTTTTTTCCTCTTTGGCTTCTTTTAAAAATTTTTTTCAGTTTTAATTATTATGGGTACATAATAGGTGTATGTATTTATGGAGTACATGTAATGTTTTGATACAGACATACACAATATGTGATAATCACTAAAGGGTAATTGGGGTATTTATCACCTCAAGTATTTATTTATTGTTTTGTGTTAGGGACATTCCAATTTCACTGTTAGTTATTTAAAAATATACAGTAAATTATCGTTGACTTTAGTCACCCTGTTGTGTTATCAAATGCTACAGCCTATTCATTCTAACTACATTTTTGCACCCATTAACCATCCCTATTCTACCTGACTCCCTGCTACCCTTCCCAGACTCTGGTAACTATTATTCTACTCTTTAACTCCATGAGTTTGTTTCAATTTTTAGCTCCCATTATGAGTGAGAACATGTGAAATTTGTCTTTCTGTGCCTGGCCTGGCTTTTTTCACTTAATATAATGTTCTCCTGTTTCATCCACGTTGTTGCAAATGAAAATGACAGGATTTCTTTCTTTCCTCTCTCTCTCTTTCTTTATTTTTAAATAGAGACAGGGTCATCATAGCTCATTATAACCTTGAACTCCTGGGCTCAGGTGATCCTCCCATCTCAGCAACCTGAGTTGCTAGCATCACAGGCATGTGCCATCAGGTCTGGCTAATTTTTAATTTTTTTGTACAGATGAGGTCTTAGTATATTGCCCAGGCTGGTCTCAAACTCCTGGCCTCAAGTGGTTTTCCTGCCTTGGCCTCCCAAAGTGCTGGGATTACAAGCATGAGCCACTGTGCCCAGTCCAGTTCAAAATATTTTTTAGCTTCCTTGTGATTTTGTCTTTTACTAAAGGGTTAGACTAATAAATGTTTTTTCAAATATTTGGGTCTTTTGTGGTTATTTTAATGTTGATTTTTAATTTAATTCTTTTGTGTTCAGATAACATACTCTTATGATTTCAGTCTTCTGAAATTTATTCAGACTTGTTTTATTGTCTAACATATGGTCCATCTTTATGAATGTTTCATGTACACTTGAAACACGTGTTTCTGCAGTTATTCTGGTATTCTATAAATGAAATTTAGTAAGTGTAGTTGATAGTGCCATTCAGACATTGTACAGTTTTACTGATATTATGCTTAGTTGTTATAAGTATTGGGGAAACTGGGTAACCATTTAGAAGGAAACAAAATATGTAAATTTTATTTGGCGATAATAGTTTTCACACAGAGGTCAGTCTTAGGCTATGCCCTACCATGGCACATGATCTAGAAAAGAGGTATCTTCATTCTGTGGAAGTGATGGTGAAATCTTCAGAAGTATATTAGTAGAAACATAGAGGTAGACACTGGGAGAAATGTGCAATGTTGTATGTGTCTTTGGCATGTCACAGTTTTTGATGTGACAAAATATGGGTTCTAATTCTTCCTACCCAGGAGAAAGTTTGAAAGGATAATCTGCAAGAGTTCTCCTCATCACCCATCCAAACTACAAGGGCAATAAACGAATTTTTCTCTGTATGGCATATGAATACACAGACTATATATTTTTTTTTTTTTTTTTTTTTTTTTTTTTGAGATAGAGTTTTGCTCTGTTACCCAGGCTGGAATGCAGTGGTGCAATCTTGGCTTACTGCAAGCTCCACCTCCTGTGTTCATGCCATTCTCCTGCCTCAGCCTCCTGAGTAGCTGGGACTACAGGTGCCTGCCACCATGCCTGGCTAATTTTTTTGTATTTTTAGTAGAGATGGAGTTTCACCATGTTAGCCAGGATGGTCTCGATCTCCTGACTTTGTGATCCGCCCGCCTCAGCCTCTCAAAGTGCTGGGATTACAGGCATGAGCCACTGCTCCCGGTCTTTTTTTTTTTGAAATTGATTGGAAAAAAAAGGAAACAATAGCCAGTATATGCAGCATGAGAACAGTAAAAACTTTGTTAACTTATAAAGTTGGGATACTTTAAGATAGCATGTTGTACTTCTAGGTAGGATACCAGATAGCAGGATAAATTTCCAATGAATCAAATATTAGTGTAAAGTACTATGAAAGAAAACATCGGAGAAATCCTTTATAACTTGGAAATGGGGAAAGCCTTTGTAACCATGACTGAAAATCCAGAAGCTATTAACAATTGTAGATTTGACTATAAAAATGCATGCTAATAAACAAAAGCAAAAATCCCAACACACACACAACAAAAGCATAACAAAGAAAAACAACATTAACAGGAAAGAATAATTGTAAACTTATAACAATAAAAGGGCTAGTCCTCTGATATTTAAAGAGCTTCTGGAAATCAAAAAGTAAAAGACCATCTGCCCAACAGAAAAATGGGAAGAGAAAAAGAATAGTTCATAGAAAAGGAAATACAAATGGGCCTTAAGTTGTTTAAAAGATGCTAAGCCTCATTCATGAAAAATTCCAATTAAAACTACATTGAGATATTATTCCTCATTTACTAGATTGACAAAAATCTGAATGACTATATACTCTCTTGGTAAAGTATGGGAAAACAGATACTTTCATACCTTGTTCATCAGAGTATGGATTGGTATAATTTCTGTGGAAAGTAGCTTGACCATATTGCAAATATATATATATACACACACACACACACACACATATATATGTATTATATATATATGTATATTGGTCCCAGAGCTTCCTCTTCTAGAAATTTATCATACTTGCATACATGTAAAGTGATATCTGCACACAATTTTTAAGTGTAGCGTTGTTTGTAATAGAAAAATATTAACAATTTTAGTGTCTTTTCATAGAGTTTGTATTATACTGTGCAATGGTATACTACATAACTATCATAAAGAATGTTAAAGTACTTTATATAGTGAAATGAAAAGATATTCAGAATTTATTTTTCAGTGAAAAGACAAGGTGCAGACAGGAGGTTTAGTATGATACAATATTCCTGTGTAACAAAAGATGGTGAAAACTAATGTATATTTATGTTTGCTTGTATCTGCATGAAGAAACTCTAGGTGGGTACACATGAAACTAATAACTGAATTCCTGTGGTCATGGGGAAGGGTAAAAGCTGGATAGTGGGTTATAGGAGTAGGATAGAGTTTTCTCACTTATAACTTTCTAATTTTTTGAATTATTTAAATATTTTGTCCATTTAAAAAGGAAGAAAAAGAAAATTGAATTAGATTGGGCATTAGTGGAAGATGCCAGATAGATAAACAAACACTTTACTCTTTTTTTGTTTTTCTTTCTTTGGTTTTCTTTTTGAGAATTTTTGTTTTAGGTTTAGGGGTACCTGTGAAGGTTTGTTACATAAACACGTGTCACGAGGGTTTGTTATTACACATTATTACATCACTCAGGTATTAAGCTCAGTACCAAATAGTTATCTTTTCTGTTCCACTCCCTCCTTCCACCCTCCCCCTCAAGTAGATGCCAGTGTGTGTTGTTTCCTTCTTTGTGTTCATAAGTTCTTACAATTTAGCTCCCACTTGTTTTTTTATTTTTTTTGGAGACGGAGTCTCACTCTGTCACTAGGCTGGAGTGCAGTGGTGCGATCTCAGATGACTGCAACCTCCGCCTCCTGGGTTCAAGCAATTCTTTCTCCTGCCTCAGTCTCCTGAGTGGCTGGGACTACAGGCACACGCTGCTACGCCCAGCTAGTTTTTTTTTTTTTTTTTTTTTTTTTTAGTAGAGATGGGTGGAGGCGGGCGTCTCACCATGTTGCCCAGGCTGGTTTCGAACCCCTGAGCTCAGGCAATCAGCCCACCTCGGCCTCCCAAAGTGTTGGGATTACAGGCATGAGCCACTGCACCTGGCCAGCTCCCACTTGTAAATGAGAACATGCAGTATTTGGTTTTCTAGTCCTATGTTAGTTTGCGAAGGATGATAACCTCCAGCTCCTTCCATGTTCTGGCAAAAGACATGATCTTGCTTTTTTTATGGCTGCATAATATTCCATGGTGTGTATATATGCCACATTTTCTTTATCCAGTCTGTATTGATTGGTATTTAGGTGATTCTATGTCTTTGCTATTGTGAACAGTACTTTGATGAACACTTATGTGCATGTGTCTTTATGGTAGAATGCTCTGGGTATATACCCAGTAATGGAATTGCTAGGTTGAATGGTAGTTCTTTTAACTCTTTCAGGAATTGTCATACAGTTCCTCAATGGTTGAACTAATTTACATTCCCACCAGCAGTGTATAAGGGTTCCCTTTTCTCTGCAACCTCACCAGCGTCTGTTATTTTTTGACTTTTTAGTAATAGCCATTCTGATTGGTGTGAGATGGTATCTCATTGTGGTTTTGGTTTGCATTTCTCTAATGATTGGTGGTATTGAGCTTTTTGCCATAAACTTGTTTGCCACATGTATGTCTTCTTTTGAGAAGTGTCTTTTCATGTCCTTTGCCCACTTTTTAATGGGGTTGTTTTTCTTTTGTAAAGTTGTTTAAGTTCCTTATAGATACTGGGTGTTAGACCTTTGTCATATGCCTAGTTTGCAAATTCTTTCTCCCATTTTGTAGATTGTTTACTTTGTTGATAGTTTCTTTTGCCGTACAGAGCTTTTAAGTTTAGTTAGATCCCATTTGTCAATTTTTGCTTTTGTTGCAATTGCTTTTGGTGTCTTCATCGTGAAATATTTGCCTGTTCCTAGATCCAGCATGGTATTGCCTAGGTGTCTTCCAGAGTATTTTACAGTTTTGGGTTTTACATTTAAGTCTTTAATCTGTATTCAGTTGATTTTTGTATATGGTGTAAGGAAGAGGTTCAACTTCAATCTTCTGCATATGGCTAGTCAGTTATCCTAGCACCATTTATTGCACAGGAAAATTTTTTTCCCATGGGTTGTTTTGGTCAGCTTTGTCAAAGATCAGATAGTCAAAGATATGTGGCCTTATTTTGGGCTCCTTATTCTGTTCCATTGGTCTGTGTGTCTGTTTTTGTACCAGTACCATATTGCTTTGGTCACCAGTACCATATTGTTTTGGTCACTATAGCCCCATAGTATAGTTTGGAGTCAAATAACATGATGCCTCCAGCTTTGATCTTTTTGCTTAGGATTGCCTTGACTATTTGGGCTCTTTTTTGGTTCCATATAAATTTTAAAATATTTTTTTCTAGTTTTGTGAAAAATGTCATTGGTAGTTTAACAGGTATAGCATTGAATTTATAAATTGTTTTGGGCACTATAGCCATTTTAATGATATTGATTCTTCCTATTTATGATGATGGGATGTTTTTTCATTTGCTTGTGTCTTCTTTGATTTCTTTGAGCAGTGTTTTGTCATTCTCACTGTAGAGACTTTTTACCTCCCTGATTAGCTGTATTCCTAGGTGTTTTATTATTTTTTTTGTGGCAACTGTGAATGGGATTGCCTTTCTTATTTGGCTCTCAGTTTGGTTGTTATTGGTGCATAGGAATGCTAGTGAGTTTTGTACATTGATTTTATTTCCTGCAACTTTGCTGAAGTTGTTTATCAGCTAAAGGAGCTTTTGGGCCAAAACACTGGGATTTTCTAGATATAGAATCATGTCATCTGCAAACAGAGATAATTTGACTCCCTCTCTTACTATTTGGATGCCCTTTATTTTTTTTTTCTCTCTTGACTCATGGCTCTGGCTAGGACTTCCAATACTATGTTGAATAGAAGTGGAGAGAGAGGGCATCCTTGTCTTGTACCAGTTTTCAAGGGGAATGCTTCCAGCTTTTGCCCATTCAGTATGATGTTGGCTGTGCGTTTGTCATAGATGGCTCTTCTTCTTCTTCTTATTATTATTATTTTGAGACAGAATTTTGCTCTTGTTTCCCAGGCTGGAGTGCAATGGTATGATCTCGGCTCACTGCAACCTCTGCCTCCCAGGTTCAAGCAATTCTCCTGCTTCAGCCTCCTGAGTAGCTTGGATTACAGGTGCCCGCCACCACACCCGGCTAGTTTTTTGGATTTTTAGTAGAGACGGGGTTTCATCATGTTGGCCAGGGTGGTCTTGAACTCCCAACCTCGCGTGGTCTGCCCACCTTAGCCTCCCAAAGTGCTGGAATTACAAGTGTGAGTCACCACACCTGGCCATGGCTCTTACTATTTTGAGATATGTTCCTTCAATACCTAGGTTATTGAGAGTTTTTAACATGAAAGAATGTTCAGTTTTATCAAAAGCCCTTTCCATATCTGTTGAGATGATTGTGTGGTTTTTGTCTTTAGTTCTGTTTATGTGATGAATCACATTTATTGATTTTTATATGTTGAATCAACCTTGCATCCCAGGGATGAAGCCTACTTGATCATGGTAGATTAGCTTTTTGATGATGCTCAGCATTTGAGTTACTAGAGTTCTTGTATTGGCTCTTTCTCATCTCTGCATGTGGGTATTTCTTTAACTGCAGTGCAGATTGAGTATAGTCAGTAGACTTCTTTTCTGGATGTTTTCACCTGGCTGAGGCTTTGTGTAGGGTCTTTATTTGAAGCTGACTTCTTGTCTCTGGTTTCAGTGGGGGTATATTAGTGAGATATTTTTGGTGTTGAAGCTTTGGGGTATGATCCAGCAGGTGACATTTAGGCTTATCAGTCATTTAGGTAGACTCTTGCTTGGTTATGTGGCTTCCCTATGTTTCCTCACAGTTGCAGCTGTGTTCCCTGTCAGTGCTCTGAAAGTGTAGGTTCCTCTCTCCCTTGAGTGCTGGCTGTAGTTCACAACTTGTCACTCCTGGGCTGCCCACTGCAGCTCTGGGACAGTCTTAGTGTTTATTTTCCTTCTCCAGGTTAGAGGCAGCAGAGGAAAAGATCATAGTAGTGATTGTGGTCAAGGGTCATTTGCTTGACTCCTGGGGGCTCCACCCCAGAGAGATGAAGGTCAGCAGTTGCTCAGTGCTGTCAACCCAAGATGGAGGGTTTGTGCTATGGGTCCAAGCCAGGGGTTTTCTGTCTGGTGACAAGCTAGGTAGGGTATGGGAGACTTGTGGGAAATTGGTTGGCCTCTTCTCCTTAGGTTGACTGCAGCTCACTGGAGGCGTGGATAAGGCACTTGGGATCTTTGCTCCTTTGTTAGTCCGAGGGTGGCAAGGCATGTTCCACTGCAGAGGCAGTGGCAAAGAGGCTTTCATTTGCCCCTGGAAGCTCTGTCTATGGTGTTACTGAGTTGGTACTGACTTGGTAGCTCTGGCAGGGTGGTTGGAGGCCCAGGGCTGAAGGACCTGCCCAGTGAGGAGATATGGGATATGCGTACCCATTTAACAGTCTGGGCACTTTTCTGTAGGGCTGCTGTGGTATGCTTGGGGCCTGGTCCAGTCCTAGTCACCTCAGATTTTCCAGAACCTGAAGGTGTTACCATGAAGGCTGTGAAACAGCAAAGCTGTTGCCAGCTTAAAGGCACCTGTAGGAAGTGGCTGGAGACCCTGGTTGCGAGGTCCCACCCAGTGAGGAGGAACAGGATTGGCACCCACTTAAAACAGTCTGGCCATATTTTAGTAGAGCAGCTGGGCTGTGCGGGGGGTCCACTTCAGCCCTTGGTTGCCTCAGACACTCTGAAGTCCAAAGGCTGGAATGGCTAAGTTGCCCAAACAACAAGGTGGCCTGCCCCTCCCTCTAGGAGTGCCGTTTCAGGGGGAATTCAGATCTGTGTCAGCTGGAAAGCTCTGTTGGGGGTGGCTGGAGGCCCTGGTTGGGAGGTCCTGCCCAGTGAAAAAGAATGAGATCAGGTACCTGCTAAAGGCAGCAGTCTGGCCATGTTTTGATAGAGCGGCTCTGCTGTGCTGTGGGAATCCCTTCTGCCTTGGGTGGACTCAGACTTCCCGAAACCTGAAGGCTAGAATGGCTACGGTGCCTGAATAGCAAAGATGGCAGCCTGCCCCTCCTCCTAGGAGTGCCTCCTTAGGGAGGTGCAATGCCACTATTGGTAGCTGGCTAGAATTCCAAGTAAGTGGGTCTTAACTTGTGAGGTGCTGTGGAAATGGGGCCTGTGGGCTGATGCTGTTCAGCCCCGTAGATTCAGCCTCTTTTCTAGGGGTATGTACAGGAGTCTAATGTCCTACTTTGCCATAGCTGCAGCTACTTTTGCTGGAAAGCCCTAGTATCTAAGCTTCCAGGGTCTCCATGCATGCCTGAGTGGCTGCTCTGCTGAGACTCTACATAGCTCTGTCTGTCAGACTGAAGACTGAAGGCCCTGGTGGAGTGGGTTCACAAGATCTGACCTGAGGGTTGCAAAGATCTGTGGGAGAATCATGATTTCCCCGGGTTGCTCTTTGACTCACCACTTCCCTAGGTTGGGGAGAATCACCTGGCTCTGTGTTGTTCCCAGGTGGCTGTTGTCCTGCCTTGTTTTTCTTTGTTCTCTGTGGGTCAGGTTGTTTCCTTAATTAATCCCAATGTGAGTAGCTGGGTGTTTCAGTTGAAGATATTGTATTTACTTGCCCCTTCTGTTTCTCTCTGAGAGCCAGGCACACTAACTGCTTCTAGTCAGCCATCTTGGCCACTTCATATCCCAATGCTTTTCCTTTCTCTTTGTATATTTTTAGTTCAGGAAGAGGCAGAATACTGAGGTAGATAGTGAGAAATGAGCAAAAATTAGAACAGTTCATAAAAATGGGCCAAATTGTCCAAAGATTTGTCCAGGCTAAGTATTGCAAAACCTGAGATTTGCTGAATTGTGGATTTGTTTCCCTAAGGAATAGAAAAATTGAATTTGTGTTGGTAGATGAAAGACAAGGGATAGCAACATGAATTATTTATTAGGTATGTGTGCCTCTTACTACTATGTATGCCATTACTGTTCAGGGGTCTGTGGAGTGGGATGTTTCATTTTCCAGAATATAAATTAAATGACAGTTTTGCATTTCTATTTATGTGTGATTTGTGGTAAAAACCTCTCTGTGCCAAAGGAGAGTTTTCTTTTGATGGATATATGGAAGGCATTTGAATTATTTAAAATATGGAAATGACTTTTGCTCTTTTTAGTACATATGAAAAAGTTTAAATTATATAAAAATGAATACAATGAGAGTTGAATCTCCCTCCTCCCACAGATTCTTAGGCCCTTCTATGAAGTTAAATGGGCATTAAATAGTTGCACTCTCTTTCTTACCTATTTTTCAATTTAAATATCCTTAGAGAGAGGTCATGTAGTCATGTTCAAATTTATTAGGGTTCAATATTTATAAAACTTTAGGATAAATTTTACCTCAGTCTCCAACTCTTTGGGGATTTAAAAAATATGTTGGTTATTGATTTCACACTTAAATTTATTATGATAACATACTTCATAGGATTACAGTCTTTTTACATTTATTAACACTTGTTTTTATAGCCCAGCATGTAGTCTAACTTGGTGAATATTCCATGTACATTTGAAAAGAATTTCTATATTTTCAGTTACTGAATGTAATGTTCTATAAATGTCAATTAGGTCAATTAGGCAGATAATGTTAAATTATATCTTTACTGATTTTTTTAAGGTTTCCTTTTCCTCTCAATTACTGAGAGTCAGGTGATAAAATCCTCAACTGAGAATGCGGATTTATCTTTTTCTCACTTTACCTTTGATAATTTTTGCTTTGTGTATCTTAAAGCTCCATTAGGTGCATACAGATTTTAAAATATTATGTATTCATGATGAATTTATTCTTATATTATTATGACATGTTGATCCTCTTTATGTCTGGTAGTATTCCTTGATTTGAAGTCTGTTTTGTCTGGGATGTTAATATAGCCATATCAAGTTTTTTATTTGGTGATTTCCTTTCAAACTATCTGAGTCTTTATGTTTAAAGAGAGTCTCTTGCAAAACACATGAATTTGTGTCTTTCTTTTTAAAAATCCAGGTTGTTAATCTCTTTTAATTGGCGTGTTTAATCCATTTACATTTAGTGTAATTATTAATATAGTTGTTTTCTGACTTTGGTTTTTTCTGGTGAGAAGTCAGCCAGCATTCTCATTGTTTCCCTGTGAGGAATATGTCTTTTTTCTCTGTCTATTTTTCAGGTTTTCTTTTTACATTTGATTTTCAGCAATTTCAGTAAGATGTGCCTATGTAGGGTGTTTGGGTATTTATTTTGCTTGGGTTCATTGAGCTTTTTGAGTCTGTATGTTACTGGTTTTGATGAAGTTTAACAAATGTTTTGGGTTAATATTTTGTCAAGTGTTTTTTTTCCCCTCTATCTTTTCTTCTAGGACTTCAATTTTACCTGTTATTGTTGTTCTGTTCATTTTTTTTTCTCCTAAGTTTTTTCGCTTTGTGCTTTAGTTTGGATGATTTCTTTTGACCCTTAGTCATAGTCTAGTGAGGTCTTAAGTCTCTTGAGTGTTAGTCTAGTGATATGGCTATAAAACAAAATACAGGTTTTAAACAACAAAAATTTATTTCTCAGTTCTGGTGGCTGGGAAATCCAAGAGCAAGGTGCTGGAAAATTTGGTGTCATAGATGGTGCCTTCTCGTGGTGTTCTCACATGGTGGATGGGCAAGGCAGCTCTCTAGGGCCTCTTTTGTAAGTGCACTAATGCCATTCATTTTATCATCTTCCAAAGGCTCTCCACCTCAAATACCATCACATTGGGGATTAGGTTTCAACAAATGAATTTTGAGGTAACACAGACAGTCTATTGCACCTATCTTCGCGTTCACCAATCCTACTTTTGTTGCTCTTTTCTGCCTTGTTTTCTTTTATATTTTGTCTGGAATTTATATTTGTAATCAGTAGGGGAGTCAGCCTGATACAATGTAATTCATCATTACTGGAAGCTGGTGGCTTTTTATTTCAAATAAAAGAAGATATAGGGATAAAAATATGGGAATACACTATGTTAAGAGAGCCCTCTCTGCTTTTTCCTTTTTTTGGCCTATTTGTCATTTGTTTCATAAAAGTGAAGTAGGCTGGGCATGGTGGCTCATGCCTGTAATCCCAGCACTTTGGGAGGCTGAGGTGGGCGGATCACGAGGTCAGGAGATTGAAACCATCCTGGCTAACACGATGAAGCCCTGTCTCTACTAAAAATACAAAAAATTAGCCGGGCATGGTGGCAGGCGCCTGTAGTCCCAGCTACTCTGGAGGTTGAGGCAGGAGAATGGCGTGAACCCAGGAGGCGGAGCTTGCAGTGAGCAGAGATCATGCCACTGCACTCCAGCCTGGGTGACAGAGGGAGACTCCATTTCAAAAAATAAATAAATAAATAAATAAAAAAGTGAAACAGTGTCCTATTGATTAAAAATTATATTCATATTCCCTTTTTGATGAAATTACCCTCAGATAAGCAGAACTTTGTATATATTTGCCATTAATTGTTTCAGAATTAGAAAATATTTCTACCTAAAGACACTGGAAATTAAAATGTGTACATTTGTAGGCAACACTATCTGTTTTGTTTTTAACAGACACTTAACATGTGCCAGGTCCTGGTCTAAGCATTTTACATATATTAACTCATTTAATTCTCACAACAACCCAATGAGGGAGGTGTGATGATTGGCCCTATTTTCCAGATGAGGAAACTGAAGCACAGAGAGATTAAACCAGGAAGTAGCAGAGCCAGAATTTGAACCATGGCATTCTGGCATTATTAGAGTCTGCATTCTTAACTACTTTGCTCTGCTACCTCTCTCAGTTTCTGCTGCGTGTAATAATTATGCTCTGGGTATGTTTATACTTGTGAATTTCTCAAGTTTTTCAATAGTATCTGCCCTACTGGATTATAAACCACTTCAAGAACAGTAATCACATACTCTCTACTATGTCAGATACCCAGAAAAGGCTAAAACACAACTTTTCTTAGAAATCTTGCTTATAAATCCTAGGCAGTATTAATCATTTTTTCTTCAGTACTTAGAGTTCAGCGTTTGCCTTTCTGATGAATGACTATTTTTTTTCTGCCTTATACTGCAGCTAGTAGTTTATAGGCTTGGCCCTCCCATTGGGTTGTGAGGTCATTGAGGGTAGAGACCATGCCTTCATCATTTTTGTTGACACTCTTCCCTACCCTGGCATCAGTCCACATTGAGTAAAATAGATCATGTTATTCCAGAACTGTGATGGTAAAAATATGCTTCTTTTTGCCAGACAAAGAATCTTTGCATATCCATATATTTGTCTTGTTTACAATGGGAATACTTTATATTTGTGTTTTACTTTCAGCTTTCCAAAGTCCTTTCATATCTACCATCTATTTATCTTTATGGAAAAAAATGTCATGAGCTTTCATGTATTACTTCAGTAAATATTTCTTGAGCACCTATTATGTGCTGATACTGTTCTGGTTGTTTAGGATATAGCAATGGATAAAACAAAGTCTGTCCTTTCATGTAGATTACATTCTTGTGAGAAGGTAAAGATATAAACCAAAATAAATAATTTGCTAGGTGGTGATAAGTACTTCGAAGAATAATAATATGGGACAAAGGGATAGAATATGGTAGAGAGTACTACTCTAGATGGTATGATCTGGAAGGCATCTATAAGTAAGTAATGTTTGAGTAGAGACCTGAATGAAGTTAAGGAGCAAACTGAAAATATATGAAGTTTAGAAGAGTTCTAGACACAAGAATTAGCAAAGACAAAGGCCTTTAAGTTGAGAAAAACAGCAAGGAGGCCATACTGGAAGTGGGAGAGAAATGAGATGGAAAGGTGGTTGTGGTGGTAGCATATGTGGGAGGTAGATCATGGAGGGCCTTATAACATATGGTAAGGACTTCGGATTTCATTCTAAGTTTGATGAAAATCATTGAAACATTTTCTACCCCAATGAGGAGTGATATCTGAATTATGTTTAAAAAGTTTAATCTGAATGCTGTGTAGGGAATAGCTTATATGGGAAGCAAGAGTAGAATCAGAGAGACCAATTATGAGGCTGTTGAAATAACAGGCCAGAGAGTTGGCTGCCTAAACAAGGGTGGTACTAGTGGAAGTGGTAAGAAGTGTTTAGATTCTGGATATATTTGAAGTTAGAACCAAGAGCCAAGCGAACTTGCTGAGGAATTTTTATAGCGCATGAAAAAAGAGGAGTTGGAATTATTCCCACATTTTTGGTCTGAACAATATTGTGAATGTTATTACCATTTACTGAAATGGGAAACGTTGGCAGAAGGAACAGGTTGAAACAGGGCATATATCACTGCCTTTATTTTATACATGAGGAAACTGAGACATAGATAAAGACTTTTGATAAGCTTTGGGGGTAGAATACTGGTTGCCTTACTGCTAGCCTCAGATTTCTTCTAAATAAATGTTTCAATTTTTTTTGTTATCGATTTTATCTATGGGATGATAACTTGTGTTCACTTTACAATTGTTTGAAAACAAGAGCCTGAACAGGGATATTTCAAGAGTCTTTGAAGTTTTATATATTTTCTGGGATGGTAATGGTCAAAGAGCCTAGCACCTTGTAAGTATTGAGTAATTGTTTTCTAGATTAAATTAAGGGACAATTCAATCTCATTTTCAACCTTGATATTCTCATAAGGGAAATTATCTGTGTTGTAGTTCAGATCAATTGCATGAATGGAAAATTGCAGTTTGTCTTTCAGAAAGTAGTGATTAAGACTGGAAATAATAAGATCTGGGTTTGGACCCTGTGTCTACCCCTTACTATCTCTGTAACTTTCAGCACATCACTCTATCTTTCTCAGCTTTAGTTTTTCCATCTGTGAAATGGAATAATGCCTACTTTTCTCACATAATTATTGTAAAGATGAAATGAGATTATGTATACTTAATAGAACTACCACACAACCGGCACATGAAACATGCAATAAAGGTTTACAGGGTCTGAATCTCAATAAAGCCACTATGAGATATTCACAAAAAATCTGTAGTAGAGAGAGTTTGTGGAAGAATTGTGTACTAAAAACACATATTCCTGAGGTGGGGTGACAACATGGCCGAATAGGAACAGCTCCAGCCTCCAGCTCCCAGCGTGAGTGACAGAAGACGGGTGATTTCTGCATTTCCAACTGAGGTACCGGGTTCATCTCACTGGGGCATGTCGGACAGTCGGTGCAGGACAGTGGGTGCAGCCCAGCGAGCGAGAGCTGAAGCAGGGCGAGGCATCACCTCATCCGGGAAGCGCAAGGGGAAAGGGAATTCCTTTTCCTAGTCAAGGGAAACTGTGACACACAACACCTGGAAAATCAGGTCACTCCCACCCTAATACTGCACTTTAGCAAGGGTCTTAGCAAACGGCACATCAGGAGATTATATCCCATGCCTGACTCGGAGGGTCCCATGCCCACAAAGCCTCCCTCATTCCTAGCATAGCAATTTGAAATCTAACTGCAGGGCGGCATTGAGGCTGGGGGAGGGGCGCCTGCCATTGCTGAGGCTTAAGTAGGTAAACAAAGCTGCTGGGAAGCTCGAACTGGGTGGAGCCCACTGCAGCTCAAGGAGGCCTGCCTGCCTCTGTACATTCCACCTCTGGGGACAGGGCATAGCTAAACAAAAAGCAGCAGAAACCTCTGCAGATGTAAATGTCCCTGTCTGACAGCTTTGAAGAGAGTAGTGATTCTTCCAGCACAGAGGTTGAGATCTGAGAATGGACAGACTACCTGCTCAAGTGGGTCCCTGATCCCCTGAGTAGCCTAACTGGGAGAGCCTAACTGGGCGTAGCCTAACTGGAGTGGACCTCAAGCAAACTCCAACAGATCTGCAGCTGAGGGTCCTGACAGTTAGAAGGAAAACTAACAAACAGAAAGGACATCCACACCAAAACCCCATCTGTACGTCACCATCATCAAAGACCAAAGGTAGATAAAACCACAAAGATGGGTAAAAAGTAGTACAGAAAAGCTGAAAATTAAAAAAATCAGAATGCCTCTCCCCCTCAAAGGAACGCAGCTCCTCGCCAACAATGGAACAAAGCTGAACAGAGAATGACTTTGATGAGTTGAGAGAAGGCTTCAGCCGATCAAACTTCTGAGACCTAAAGGAGGAACTACGAACCCAGTGCAAAGAAACTAAAAACCTCGAAAAAAGATTTGATGAATGAATAACTAGAATAACCAACGCAGAGAAGTCCATAAACGACCTGATAGAGATGAAAACCATGACACGAGAACTACGTGACAAATTTACAAGCTTCAATAACCGACTCGATCAACTGGAAGAAAGAGTATCAGTGATTGAAGATCAAATGAATGAAGTGAAGTGAGAAAAGTTTAGAGAAAAAAGAGTAAAAAGAAATGAACAAAGCCTCCAAGAAATATGGGACTAAGTGAAAAGACCAAATCTACATCTGATTGGTGTACCTGAAAGTGCTGGGGAGAATGGAACCAAGTTGGAACACACTCTGCAGGATGTTATCCGGGAGAACTTTCCCAACCTAGCAAGGCAGGGCAACATTAAAATTCAGGAAATACAGAGAATGCCACAAAGATACTCCTCGAGGAGAGCAACTCCAAGACACGTAATTGTCAGATTCACCAAAGTTGAAATGAAGGAAAAAATGTTAAGGGCAGCCAGAGAGAAAGGTCGGATTAACCACAAAGGGAAGCCCATCAGACTAACAGCAGATTTCTCGGCAGAAACTCTACAAGCCAGAATAGAAAGGGGGCCAATATTCAACATTCTTAAAGAAAAGAACTTTCACCCCAGATTTTCATATCCAGCCAAAGTAAGTTCCATATGTGAAGGAGAAATAAAATCCTTTACAGACAAGCAAATGCTGAGAGATTTTGTCACCACCAGGCCTGCCCTACAAGAGATCCTGAAGGAAGCACTAAACATGAAAAGGAACAACAGGTATCAGCCGTTGCAAAAACATGCAAAATTGTAAAGACTATCAATGCTAGGAAGAAACTGCAACTAATGAGCAAAATGACCAGCTAACATCATAATGACGGGATCAAGTTCACACATAACAATATTAGCCTTAAATGTAAATGGGCTAAATGCTTCAATTAAAAGACACAGACTGGCAAATTGGATAAAGAGTCAAGACCCATCAGTTTGCTGTATTCAGGAGACCCATCTCATGTGCAGAGACACACATAGCTCAAAACAAAGGGATGGAGGAAGATTTACCAAGCAAATGGAAAACAAAAAAAGGCAAGGGTTGCAGTCCTAGTCTCTGATAAAACAGACTTTAAACCAACAAAGAAGCCATCCCATTACTGGGGATATACCCAAAGGATTATAAATCATGCTGCTATAAAGACACATGCACACGTATGTTCATTGCGGCACTATTAACAATAGCAAAGACTTGGAATCAACCCAAATGTCCATCAGTGACAGACTGGATTAAGAAAATGTGGCACATATACACCATGGAATACTATGCAGCCATAAAAAAGGATGAGTTTGTGTCCTTTGTAGGGACATGGATGCAGCTGGAAACCATCATTCTTAGCAAACTATCACAAGAACAGAAAACCAAACACCACATGTTCTCACTCATAGGTGGGAACTGAACAATGAGATCACTTGGACTCGGGAAGGGGGACATCACACACTGGGGCCTATTATGGGGAGGGGGGAGGGGGGAGGGATTGCATTGGGAGTTATACCTGATGTAAATGACGAGTAGTTGGGTGCTGACGAGTTGATGGGTGCAGCACAGCAACATGGCACAAGTATACATATGTAACAAACCTGCACGTTATGCACATGTACTCTAGAACTTAAAGTATAATAATAATTAAAAAAAAAAAGAAAAAAAAAAAAAGAGTGAGAAACCACTTGGTGTTCAAAGAAAAAAAAAAAAAACAAAACAAACAAACAAAGATCAAAAGAGACAAAGAAGGCCATTACATAATGGTAAAGGGATCAATTCAAGAAGAAGAGCTAACTATCCTAAATATATATGCACCCAATATAGGAGCACCCAGATTCATAAAGCAAGTCTTAGAGGCTTACAAAGAGACTTAGACTCCCACATAATAATAATGGTAGACTTTAACACCCCACTGTCAACATTAGACAGATCAATGGGTCAGAGAGTTAACAAGGATGTCCAGGAACTGAACTCAACTCTGCACCAAGCGAACCTAATAGACATCTACGGAACTCTCCACCCTAAATCAAGAGAATATACATTCTTCTCAGCACCACATCTCACTTATTCCAAAACTGACCACATAGTTGGAAGTAAAGCACTCCTCAGCAAATATAAAAGAACAGAAATTATAACAAAGTGTCTCTCAGACCACAGCACAATCAAACTAGAACTCAGGACTAAGAAACTCAGTCAAAACCGCTCAACTACGTGGAAACTGAACAACCTGCTCCTGAATGACTACTAGTACATAATGAAATGAGGGCAGAAATAAAGATGTTCTTTGAAACCAGTGAGAACAAAGATACAACATACCAGAATCTCTGGGACACATTTAAAGAGGTGTGTAGAGGGAAATTTATAGCACTGAATGCCCACAAGAGAAAGCAGGAAAGATCTAAAATTGACACCCTAACATCACAATTAAAAGAACTAGAGAAGCAAGAGCAAACACATTCAAAAGCTAGCAGAAGGCAAGAAATAACCAAGATCAGAGCAGAATTGAAGGAGATAGAGACACAAAAAACCCTTAAAAAAAATCAGTGAATCCAGGAGCTGGTTTTTTGAAAAGATCAACAAAATTGATAGACTGCTAGCAAGACTAATAAAGAAGAAAAGAGAGAAGAATCAAATAGACGCAATAAAAACTGATAAAGGGGATATCACCACTGACCCCACAGAAATACAAACTACCATCAGAGAATACTATAAACACCTCTACAGAAATAAACTAGAAAACCTAGAAGAAATGGATAAATTCCTGGACACGTACACTCTCCCAAGACTAAACCAGGAAGAAGTTGAGTCCCTGAATAGATCAATAGCAGGCTCTGAAATTGAGGCAATAATTAATAGCCTACCTACCAAAAAAAGTCCAGGACCAGATGGATTCACAGCTGAATTCTACCAGAGGTACAAGGAGGAGCTGGTACCATTCCTTCTGAAACTATTCCAATCAATAGAAAAAGAGGGAATCCTCCCTAACTCATTTTATGAGACCAGCATCATCCTGATACCAAAGCCTGGGAGAGACACAATAAAAAAAGAGAATTTTAGACCTTGATGAATTTTAGAACCTTGTTGAATATCCTTGATGAACATCGATTTGAAAATCCTCAATAAAATACTGGCAAACCAAATCCAGCAGCACATCAAAAACCATATCCACCTTGATCAGGATGGCTTCATCCCTGGGATGGAAGGCTGGTTCAACACATGCAAATCAATAAACATAATCCATCACATAAACAGAACGAAAGACAAAAACCACATGATTATCTCAATAGATGCAGAAAAGGCCTTTGACAAAATTCAACAGCCCCTCATGCTAAAAACTCTCAGTAAACTAGGTATTGATGGAATGTATCTCAAAGTAATGAGCTATTTATGACAAACCCACAGTCAATATCATACAATATGGGCAAAAACTGGACGCATTCCTCTTAAAAACTGGCACAAGACAGGGATGCCCTATCTCACCACTCCTATTCAACATAGTGTTGGAAGTTCTGGCCAGGGCAATCAGGCAAGAGAAAGAAATAAAGGGTATTCAATTAGGAAAAGAAGAAATCAAATTGTCCCTGTTTGCAGATGACTTTATTGTATATTTAGAAAATCCCATCATCTCAGCCCAAAATCTCCTCAAGCTGATAAGCAACTTCAGCAATGTCTCAGAATACAAAACCAATGTGCAAAAATCACAAGCATTCTTATACACCAATAACAAAGAGATCCAAATCATGAATGAACTCCCAGTCACAATTGCTTCAAAGAGAATAAAATACCTATACCTAGGAATCCAACTTACAAGGGATGTGAAGGACCTCTTCAAGGAGAACTACAAACCACTGCTCAATGAAATAAAAGAGGACACAAACAGATGGAAGAACATTCCATGCTCTTGGATAGGAAGAATCAATATTGTGAAAATGGCCATACTGCCCAAGGTAATTTATAGATTCAATGCCATCCCCATTAAGCTACCAATGACTTTCTTCACAGAATTGGAAAAAAACTACTTTAAAGTTCATATGGAACCAAAAAAGAGCCCTCATTGCCAAGACAATCCTAAGCCAAAAGAACAAAGCTGGAGGCATCATGCTACCTGACTTCAAACTATACTACAAGGCTACAGTAACCAAAACAGCATGGTACTGGTACCAAAACAGAGATACAGACCAATGGAACAGAACAGAGCCCTCAGAAATAATACCACACATCTACAACCATCTAACCTTTGACAAACCTGACAAAAACAAGCAATGGGGAAAGGATTCCCTATTTAATAAATGGTGCTGGGAAAACTGGCTAGACATATGTAGAAAGCTGAAACTGGATCCCTTCCTTACTCCTTATACAAAAATTAATTCAAGATGGATTCATGACTTAAATGTTAGACCTAAAACCATAAAAACCCTAGAGGAAAACCTAGGCAATACCATTCAGGACATAGGCATGGGCAAGGACTTTATGTCTAAAACACCAAAAGCAATGGCAACAAAAGCCAAAATTGACAAATGGGATCTAATTAAACTAAAGAGCTTCTGCACAGCAAAAGAAACTACAATCAGAGTGAACAGGCAACCTAAAGAATGGAAGAAAATTTTTGCAATCTACTCATCTGACAAAGGCCTAATATCCAGAACCTACAAAGAACACAGACAAATTTACAAGAAAAAAACAACCCCATCAAAAACTGGGCAAAGGATATGAACAGACACTTCTCAAAAGAAGACATTTATGCAGCCAAGAGAGACATGAAAAAATGCTCATCATCATTGGTCATCAGAGAAATGCAAATCAAAACCACAATGAGATACCATCTTATACCAGTTAGAATGGTGATCATTAAAACTCAGGAAACAACAGATGCTAGAGAGGATATGGGGAAATAGGAATACTTTTACACTGTTGGTGGGAGTGTAAACTAGTTCAACCATTGTGGAAGACAGTGTGGTGATTCCTTAGGGATCTAGAAATAGAAATACCATTTAACCCAGCCATCCCATTACTGGGTATATACCCAAAGGATTATAAATCATGTTGCTATAAAGACACATGCACACGTATGTTTATTGTGGCACTATTCACAATAGCAAAGACTTGGAATCAACCCAAATGTCCATCAATGGCAGACTGGATTAAGAAAATATAGCACATATACACCATGGAATACTATGCTGCCATAAAAAAGGATGAGTTCATGTCCTTTGTAGGGACATGGGTGCAGCTAGAAACCATCATTCTCAGCAAACTATCGCAAGAAGAGAAAACCAAACACCGCATGTTCTCACTCATAGGTGGGAATTGAGCAATGAGATCACTTGGACACAGGAAGGGGAACATCACACACCAGGGCCTGTTGTGGGGTGGGGGGAGGGGGGAGGGATAGCATTAGGAGATATATCTAATGTAAATGATGAGTTAATGGGTGCAGCACACCAACATGGCACATGTATACATATGTAACAAACCTGCACGTTGTGCACATGTACCCTAGAACATAAAGTATAATAATAAAAAAAACCCATATATTCCTTTTCCCAAATTATTATGTGTATTAACAGACATGTTATAAAGAATATAAGACTAAAGAAAAATGTTTATGTTTACTTTATAGGTATTGGTTTGCCTTGAAAAGGGGTTACCATGCAGCTTTTACGTATGACAGCAATACTACTAACTTCATGGAAGAACAAATCGATCTACATAAAGAAGTTATAGATAGAGTGACTGATTTGAGCATGCTCAGACTATTTGAGACCTACCTGGAAGGCTGCCCACAACTTATTCTTCAACTCTACATTCTTCTGGAGCATGGACAAGCGAATTTCAGTCAGTGTAAGTTTTTCTTAACTCCTTGTGTTAGATGGATGCCACTGAGACCTTATGTCAACTATATAAATCTTTGGCTGACTTTAGAAATTTTTAATACTTCAAAAATCATTTATTCTTTTGAAAAGGAAGTACGGTAATATGGTTGAAATATCAAAAAATATATGGATATATACTGTATCCATCTGCCCAGAAAGAAAACTACTATTGTTAGTTATTTGATGATTCCTTCAGAAAAGTTTTTAAAGCATATGTCCTTTTTTTTTCTTTTTTCCTTAACACAAATGGTAACATAAAATAAAAACTGTCTTTGTTTTTTGTGCCTCATAGTATATCTTGGAGATCCGTTCATATTAGTACAGAAAAATTTCCCACATTCATTTTTATTTTCTGCATTGTGTTGCAAATTATGAATGTACCATAATTTATTTAACAAGCTCCCTATTTGTGTTAATTTAGGTTGTTTCTTATATTTAACCATTGAAAAAATGCTGCAACGAGTAATCTTATGCATAAATCACTTGCATGTAAAAAATATATCCATTGGGTAAATTCCCAGAAGTGGAATTACTGGGTAAAAGTGTAAATACTAAAAAACTAATGAATGTTTTACAAGTTGGCCAATGTGTTTGCTGTTTTACAGTAGATTTGCTCGTTAAGGTAAAAATGTTCATTTTTTAAAGAAAAGTTTATTTCTATCTTCCTTTTTGAAAAGTCCTTTTATAGATAATTAACTTGAGATGTTAAAAAACGATTTATTTGCTAAATAATAGTCCCAAATTGCATTAATGACTAGGGTTCAATTTATTCTGGGATTCATTTCAGGGAGTAAGATTGTTATCTTCCCTGGAGTTCTTGCTGTCCTAGACTCACACGTGATATCAGTTAAACAGTGTCTCTGTTCCCATTTTCTTTTAAACCTCTAGTACATAGCCCCTTCTAATATTTTTACCTTTACTTTGATTGTTAGGAAGACACAAAATGATTGTGTGTATGAGATCTCTATTGTGTATGAGATCTTTTTTTTTTTGATGCAAATAATTCATGGGTTGGGTTCTATGTGATGCAGAACCCTTAACAGTTCTTTGTTATATAGTTCTGAAGTTAGAAGTTCAAAATGTAGACCTTACAGCCTGTATTATGGGAGATCTCATGATGATTCCCAAGGATACATAGCATCTGGACTATCTATGAGATCCAGTGATAGCTATCTTTATGTTCAGTTTTCATCTATATAGTTTCTTATTGAAGTAGGAAATTGAGATAAGTTATTCAAAAATAGCATAAAATGAGATATAATTCAATTGTCTAACAATAGAGAAATTAGTAAATAAATTATTGTAGGCTGTTAATATGGAACATTATGTAGCCACTAGAGTGTTTACAAAGAACTTTTAATGACACAAGAAAGCGATTATAACATAGAATGTAGCCAAAAAACAGTTTATAAAATTTTCTGCCAGCACATTTTTAAGGTTACAAAGAGATTATTATATAGAAAAATATCTGGAAGAAAATATGCAAAATGTTAAGTGTGTCTGCTTCTGGGTGGAGGAATTATGAATGATTGTTTTCATTTAAAAAATACTTTTCTGAATTTCCAAATTTTCTGTAGTAACTATGTACAAAATTATGTTATATGAATTCTGAAATTAAATCAGTAACAAAAAACCTACCAACCAGAAAAAACCTTAGACCAAATGGATTCATAGCTGAATGCTATCAGATGTATAAAAAAGAGCTGGTATCAATTCTACTGAAACTATTCCAAAAAATTGAGGCGGGAATCTTCCCTAATTTATTCTCTGAGGTCAGCATCATTTTGATGCCAAAACCTGGCAGTGACACAAGAAAAAAAGAAACTCCAGGCCAATATCCTTGATGAACATAGACACAAAATTCCTCAACAAAGTGCTGTGATTACGGCGTGAGCCACCGCACGCAACCTACAATCATTTTGTAGTTTTTGTCACGAGATCTTTGCCAAGGCCTATGTCCAGAATGGTATTTCCTAGATTTTCTTCTAGAGTTTTATAATTTTACATTTTATGTTTAAGTTTTTAATCCATCTTGAGTTGATTTTGTATATGGTAAAAGCAAGGGGTCCAGTCTCAGTGTTCTAAATATGGCTAGCCTGTTATCCCAGTACCATTTATTGCATAGACAGTCCTTTCCCTGTTGATGTCTTATTTAGTGAACATGGGAGTTCTCTACTTTCTTCACTGATGTCGGTACTTAATGCCAAATAAATTAATAAAAATCTCTGAATTAATAAGTACAGAATTAAGAATAATGTCATTGGACAAAGTTATTTTAGACTGAGGAAAAGGCATAACAAAGGCATAGTTTGACAATGGCACAAATTTAGTTTGAACAGAGTGTAAGATACAGGTTAGGGCAGCAATATGATAGAAAAAATGTTAGAAGCAGGTAGGAAAGTGGGAAATTGGCAAAAATGTCAAATAATAGTGTCAACTAGATGAGAATAGACTATCGTGCCCTCACATTAGGAATGAAAGACCTGTTGACATCTGAAAGACAATTTAGTGAATAAATGTTAAGATCAGGTGCACTGCCTTGGAATCCTAGCTCCGCCACTCACTAATCATACATATTGAAGCAAATCATGTAAACATTTCCCCTATGCTTAAACTAAATGTAGTCTCAACTTAGTTTCCCTAGCCACATCCCCAAAATGCCCACAGTCACTTGAACATACTAGGGGAATATGTGAGAGAAAGTAAGCAAGAGTAGAAAGAGACAGGGAATTTAATCAACTGCAATTAAAATGTCTTATTTTTGCAAATTTTATAAAAATACGTGACAAAGTGAACACATGAGGCTTTGCTAGGGTTGGAAGGAGACTGGGCAAGTAAGAGTCCCTGAAATTTTAGCTTCACCATCTTATTGATATATTCATCTTTGAGGTAACAATATTGATTAGCCTTAAACTTTGATATGCTTAATATTCATGTTATGATTTCTAGAGAAATCACCAAAGAATAAAAACAGGGCATATCATTAAAGGATATGAGTTATTAGATTGAAAGAGTGAATAAAAATAGCTCACATCAAGCACATCATTATATCATTTCAGAGAAGCAAAGAAAGATGATTCTAGAAGATTTGAGAGGAAAAAAAAGGTAATGTACTAAAGATAGAAAAACTGAATGGCATGAAATTTTTAACCATAACAGTGAAATTAAAACATAATAGAACAGTAAGTTTAAGGTTTCAATGGAAAACTTTTTTTTTTTATTTTGAATTCTATTTCTAGCAAAACTGTATCAAGTATGAGGGTAGAATTAGGATGTTTGAGATATACAAAGTCTCAAAAAATTTTGCTTCTGAGAAATTTTTTTCTGGAAGGCCTGACAAAAGTTTAATCAAAACGTGAGAGTAAACCAAGAAAGATGATAGGAGAACAAGGAAATAGGAAGGCAATGTAGAAGAGAGGTGAAGGGAAGTTGCAGGAAGATTGGAAGCAAGACTTAAGAGCAACTGGCTTAGAGCGGGAGGATAGTGTTCTAAAAAACCAGAAAAATAAAGAACTAGTAGATGTATATAGAAGAGTTTTATTAATTAATTTGAAGATTTTGCTAAGAAATAATTATAGGGTTATGGAAACTAACCAAGTAGGGAAACAAGGCAATTGTCAACTCCAGGAATAATGAAACATTTTAAAAGAAAGGAAATATAGTGTGTGTTTTTTTTTTTTTTTTTGAAAAGTAAGCAATAAAAACACTGCACTTATGTAGTTATAACAATGTGTATTAGTTCATTCTCATGTTGCTATCAAGAACTGCCTGAGACTGGGTAATTTATAAAGGAAAGAGGTTTAATTGACTCACAGTTCTGCAGTGCTGTGGTGGGGGGTCCTCAGGAAACTTACAAACATGGCAGAAGGGGAAGCAAACATATCCTTTTTCACATGGTGACAGGAAGAATGAGAGCTGAATGAAGGGGGAAGCCCCTTATAAAACCGTCAGGTCTTGTGAGAACTTACTATCATGAGAATAGCATGGGGGAAACTGCCCCTGTGATTGAGTTACGTCTACTGTGTCGTTTCCATGACATGTGGAGCTTATAGGATTACAATTCAAGATGAGATTTGGGTGGGGACACAAAGCCAAACCATATCATTCCTCTCCTGGCATCTCCCGAATCTCATGTCCTCATACTTCAAAACACAATCCTGCCCTTTCCAGCAGTCCCTCAAAATGTTAGCTCATCCCAGCTTTAACCTAAAAGTCCAAGTCTGAAGTCTCATCTGAGACAAGGCAAGTCCCTTCCACCTATGATCCTGTGAAATCAACAGCAAGTTAGTTACTTCCTAGATACAATGTGGGTACAGGCATTGAGTAAATACACCCATTCCAAATGGGAGAATTTGGCCAAAACAAAGGGGCAACAGTCCCCATGCAAGTCTGAAATCCAGTGGGGCAGTCAAATCTTCAAGCTCTGAAATGATCCCCTTTGACTTCATGTCTCAGATTCAGGTCATGCTGATGCGAGAGGTGGACGCCTATGGCCTTTGGCAGCTCTGCCCCTGTGGCTTTGCAGGGTACGTCCCCACTCCAGGCTACTTTCCTGGGCTGGCGTTGAGCGTCTGTGGCTTTTCCAGGTGCCCTGTGCAAGCTGTTGGTGGAGATACCATTCTGAGGTCTGGAGGATGGTGGCTCTCTTTTCACAGCTCCATTAGGCAGTGCCTCAGTGGGGACCTTGTGTGTGGGCTCCAACCCCACATTTCCCTTCTGCACTGCCATAGCAGTGGTTCTCAGTTAGGGATCCACCCCTGCAGCAAACTTCTGCCTGGAAGCCAAGGCATTTCCATACATCCTCTAAAATCTAGGTGGAGGTTTCCAAATCTCATTTCTTGACTTCTGTGCTTCTGCAGGCCCAGTACCACTTATAAGGTGCCAAGGCCTGGGACTTGCACCCTCTGAAGCAATGGCTTAAGCTTTACATTGGCCCCTTTTAGCTATAGTTAGAGCTGAAACAACTGGGATGCAGGAAACCGTGTCCTGAGGCTACACAGAGCACGGGGGTCCTGGGTCCAGCCTACAAAACCATTTTTTCATCTTAGGCCTCCAAGTCTGTGATAGAAGGGGCTGCAGTAAAGGTCTCTGGAATGCTCTGGAGACATTTTTCCCATTGTCTTGGTGATTAACATTTGACTGCCTATTACTTACACAAATTCTGCAGTGTGCTTGAATGTCTGTTCAGAAAATTGATTTTTCTTTTTTTACAGCATTGTCAGGCTGCAAATTTTCCAACCTTTTATGCTCTGTCACCTCTTGAATGCTTTGCTGCTTAGAAATTTCTTCCACCAGAAACCCTAAATCATCTCTCTGAAGTTCAAAATCCCACAGATGTCTAGGACAGGGGCAAAATGCTGCCAGTCTCTTTGCAAAGCAAGAGTAATCTTTATTCCGGTTCCCTCCAAATTCCTCATCTCCATCTGAGACCACCTCATCCTGGACTTTATTGTCCATATCACTATCAGAATTTTGGTCAAAGGCGTTCAACAAGTCTCTAGGAAGTTCCAAACTTTCCCACATCTTCCAGTTTTCTGAGTCCTTCAATTCTCCAGGAAGTTGCAAACTATTCCACATTTTCCTGTCTTCTTCTGAGCCCTCCAAACTGTTCCAACCTCAGCCTGTTACCCAGTTCCAAACTCGATTCCACATTTTTGGGTATCTTTGTTTATTTTATTTTATTTATTTATTTATTTATTTATTTATTTATTTATTTATTTATTGAGACGGAGTCTCTCTTTGTCACCCAGGCTGGAGTGCAGTGGCCGGATCTCAGCTCACTGCAAGCTCCACCTCCCGGGTTTACGCCATTCTCCTGCCTCAGCCTCCCGAGTAGCTGGGACTACAGGCGCCCGCCACCTCGCCCGGCTAGTTTTTTGTATTTTTTAGTAGAGACGGGGTTTCACCGTGTTAGCCAGGATGGTCTCGATCTCCTGACCTCGTGATCCGCCCGTCTCGGCCTCCCAAAGTGCTGGGATTACAGGCTTGAGCCACCGCGCCCGGCCTATTTTTTTTGTTTTACTTTAAGTTCTGGGATACTTGTGCAGAATGTGCAGGTTTGTTACGTAGGTATACATGTGCCATGTTGGTTTGCTGCACCTATTATCCCATCGTCTAGGTTTTAAGCCCCGCATGCATTAGCTGTTTGTCCTGATGCTCTTGCCCCCTTGCCCCTGATACCCCAACAGGCCCCAGTGTGTGATGATCCCCTCCCTGTGTCCATGTGTTCTCATTGTTCAACTCCCAATTATGAGTGAGAACATGGGGTGTTTGGATTTCCCTTCCTGTGTTAGTTTGCTGAGAATGATGGTTGTTAGTTTGCTGAGAATGATGGTTTCCAGCTTCATCCATGTCCCTGCAAAGGACATGAACTCATTCTTTTTTATGGCTGCATAGTATTCCATGGCATATATGGGCCACATTTTCTTTATCCAGTCTATCATTGATGAGCATTTGGGTTGGTTCCAAGTTTTTGCTGTAGGAAATAGTGCTGCAATAAACATATATGTGAATGTCTTTATAGTAGAATGATTTATAATCCTTTGGGTATACACCCAGTAATGGGATTGCTGGGTCAAATGATATTTCTAGTTCTAGATCCTTGAGGAATCACCACTCTGTCCAAAATAGTTGAACTAATTTAGACTCCCACCAACAGTGTAAAAGTGTTCCTATTTCTCCATATCCTCTCCAGCATCTGTTGTTTCTTGACTTTTTAATGGTCACCATTCTAACTGGTGTGAGTTGGTATCTCATTGTGGTTTTGATTTGCACTTCTCTAATGACCATTATGATGAATTTTTTTTTTCATATGTTTGTTGGCCACATAAATGTCTTCTTTTGAGAAGTGTCTGTTCATATCCTTCACCCACTTTTTGATGGGGTTGTTTTTTTTCTTGTAAATTTAAGTTTCTTGTAGATTCTGGATATTAGCCCTTTGTCAGATGGATAGATTGCAAAAATTTTCTCCCATTCTGTAAGTTTCCGGTTCACTCTGATGATAGTTTCTTTTGCTGTGCAGAGCCTCTTTAGTTTAATTAGATCCCATTTGTCAATTTTGGCTTTTATAGCAATTGCTTTTGGTGTTTTAGTCATGAAGTCCTTGCCCATGCCTATGTCCTGAATGATATTGCCTAGGTTTTCTTCTGGGGTTTTTATGGTTTTGGGTTTTAGGTTTAAGTCTTTAATCCATCTTGAGTTAATTTTTGTATAACATTTAAGGAAGGGATCCAGTTTCAATTTTCTGAATAAGACTAGCCAGTTTTCCCAACGACATTTATTAAATAGGGAATCCTTTCCTCTTTACTTGTTTTTGTCAAAGATCAGATGGTTGTAGATGGTTGTAGACCTGTGGTGTTATTTCTGAGGCCTCTGTTCTGATCCATTGTTCTATATATCTGTTTTGGTACCAGTCATGTTGTTTTGGTTACTGTAACCTTGTAGTATCATTTGAAGCCAGGTAGCATGATGTCTCCAGCTTTGTTCTTTTTGCTTAGGATTGTCTTGGCTATATGGGCTTTTTAAAAATTCCATATGAAATTTCAAGTAGATTTTCTAATTCTGTGAAGAAAGTCAGTTGTAGCTTGATGGGAATAGCATTGAATCTATAAATTACTTTGGGCAGTATGGCCATTTTCATAATACTGATTCTTCCTATCCATGAGCATGGAATGTTTTTTCCATTTGTTTGTGTCCTCTTTTATTTCCTTGAGCAGTGGTTTGTAGTTCTTTTTGAAGAGGTCCTTTGCGTCCCTTGTAAATTGTATTCCCAGGTATTTTATTCTTTTTGTAGCAATTGTGAATGGTGGTTCACTCATGATTGGGCTCTCTGTTTGTCTATTATTGGTGTATAGGAATGCTTGTAATTTTTACACATTGATTTTGTATCCCGAGACTTTGCTGAAGTTGCTTATCAGCTTAAGTTTTTGGGCTGAGATGAGGGGTTTTCTAAATACACAATCATGTCACCTGCAAACAAAGACAATTTGACTTCCTGTCCTCCTATTTGAATACCCTTTATTTCTTTCTCTTGCCTGATTGCTCTGGCCAAAACTTCTAATATCATGTTGAATAGGAGTGGTGAGAGAAGGCACCCTTTTCTTGTGCTGGTTTTCAAAGGGAATGCTTCCAGCTTTTGCCCATTCAGTATGATATTGGCTATGGATTTGCCATAAATAGTTCTTATTATTTTGAGATATGTTCCATCAATACCTAGTTTATTGAGTGTTTTTAGCATGAAGGAGTGTTGAATTGTATTGAAGACCTTTTCTGCATCTATTGAGATAATCATGTGGTTTTTGTCATTGGTTCCATTTATGTGATGGATTACGTTTATTGGTTTGCCTATGTTGAACCAGCTGTGCATTCCAGGGATGAAGCTGACTTGATCATGGTAGATAAGCTTTTTGATGTGCCGCTGGATACAGTTTGCCAGTATTTTATTGAGGATTTCTGCATTGATGTTCATCAGGGATATTGGCCTGAAATTTTCTTTTCTTTTTTTTTTTTTTTTTTTTGTGTCTCTGCCATGTTTTGGTGACAGGATGATGCTGTCCTATAAAATTAGTTAGGGAGGAGTCCCTCTTTTTCTGTTGTTTGGAATAGTTTACCAAGGAATGGTACTAGCTCCTCTTTGTACCTCTGGTAGAATTCAACTGCAAATCCCTCTGGTCCTGGGCTTTGTTTGGTTGGTAGGCTCTTAATTACTGCCTCAATTTCAAAACTTGTTATTGGTCTATTCAGGGATTTGACTTCTTCCTAGTTTAGTCTTGAGAGGGTGTATGTGTCCAGGAATTTATCCATTTCTTCAAGATTTTCTAGTTTATTTGTATAGAGGTGTTTATAGTATTCTCTGAGGGAATTTTGTATTTCTATGTCATCAGTGATGATATCCCCTTTAATTTTTTATTGTGTCTATTTGATTCTTCTCTCTTTTCTTCTTTATTAGTCTTGCTAGTGGTCTATTTTGTTAATCTTTTCAAAAACCCACCTTCTGGATTCAATGATTTTTTGAAGGGTTTTTCGTTTCTCTATCTCCTTCAGTTCTTCTCCGAGCTTAGTTGTTTCTTGTCGTCTGCTAGCTTTTGAATTTGTTTGCTCTTGCTTCTCTAGTTCTTTTAATTGTGTTGTTAGGGTGTTGATTTTAGATTTTTCTTGGTTTCTGATGTGAGCATTTAGTGCTGTAAATTTCCCTCAAAACACTGCTTTAGCTGTGTCCCAGAGATTCTGGTACGTTGTGTCTTTGTTCTCGTTGGTTTCAAAGAACTTATTTATTTCTGACTTTATTTTGTTATTTACCCCATAGTCATTCCGGAGCAGGTTGTTCAGTTTCTATGTAGTTGTGCAGTTTTGAGTGAGTTTCTTAATTCTGAGTTCTAATTTGATTGCACTGTGGTCTGAGAGACTGTTTGTTATGATTTTCATTCTTTTGCATGTCCTGAGGAGGGTTTTACTTCCAATTATGTGGTCAATTTTAGAATAAGTGCTATGTGGCACTGAGAAGAATATATATTCTGTTGATTTGGGATGGAGAGTTCTGTAGATGTCTATTAGGTCCTCTTGATCTAGAGCTGAGTTCAAGTCCTGATTATCCTTGTTAATTTTCTGTCTCATTGATCTAATATTGACAGTGGGGTGTAAAGTCTCCCACTATTATTGTGTGGGAGTCTAAGTCTCTTTGTACATCTCTAAGAACTTGCTTTATGAATCTGGGTGCTCCTGAGTTGGGTGCATATATATTTAGGATAGTTAGCTCTTCTTATTGCATTGATCCCTTTACCAATATGTAATGCCCTTCTTTGTCTTTTTTGATATTTGTTGGTTTAAAGTCTGTTTTATCAGAGACTAACATTGCAACTCCTGATTTTTTTTTTTTTTTTTTTGCTTTCCATGTGCTTGGTAAATATTCCTCCATCCCTTTATTTTGAGCCTATGTATGTCTCTGCATGTGAGATGGGTCTCCTGAATATGGCACATCAATGGGTCTTGATTCTTTATCCAACTTGCCAGTTTGTGTCTTTTAATTGGGGCATTTGGCCCATTTACATTTAAGGTTAATACTGTTGTGTGTGAATTTGATCCTGTCATCATGATGCTTGCTGGTTATTTTGCACATTAGTTGATGCAGTTTCTGCATAGTGTCATAGGTCTTTATATTTTCATGTGTTTTTGCAGTGGCTGGTACCAGTTTTTCCTTTCCATATTTAGTGCTTCCTTCAGGAGCTCTTGTAAGGTATGCCTGGTGGTGACAAAATCCCTCAGCATTTGCTTGTCTGTAAAGAATTTTATTTCTTCTTTACTTATGACACTTAGTTTGGCTGGGTATGAAATACTGAGTTGAAAGTTCTTTTGTTTAAAATGTTGAATATTGGCTTCCACTCTGTTCTGGCTTGTAGAGTTTCTGCCGAGAGATCTGCTGTTAGTCTGATGGGCTTCCCTTTGTAGATGACCTGACCTTTCTCTCTGGCTGCCCTTAACATTTTTTCCTTCATTTCAGCCTTGGAGAATCCGATGGTTATGTGTCTTGTGGTTGCTCTTCTTGAGGATTATCTTAGTCATGTTCTTTGTATTTCCTGAATTTGAATGTTGGCCTGTCTTGCTAGGTTTGGGAAGTTCTCCTGGATAATATCGTGAATTTTTTTTTTTTTTTAACTTTGCTTCCATTCTCTTCATCATTTTCAGATACACCAATCAATCATAGGTTTGGTCTTTCCACAGAGTCCCATATTTCTTGGAGGCTTTGTTCATTCCTTTTCATTCTGTTTTCTCTAATCTTGTCTTTAAGCCTGACTGATTTCATTAAGTTGATCTTCAAACTCTGATATTTTTTCTTCTGCTTGATTGATTTGGCTATTGATACTTGTGTATACTGCACAAAGTTCTCGTGCTGTGTTTTTCAGCTCCATCAGTTCATTTATGTTCTTCTCTAAACTGATTATTCTAGTTAGCAGTTCCTGTAACCTGTTATCAAGGTTCTTAGCTTCCTTGCATTGCATTAAAACATGCTTCTTTAGCTCAGAGGAGTTTGTTGTTACCCACCTTCTGAAGCCTACTTCTGTCAATTCGTCAAACTCATTCTCATTCTCTATCCTGTTTTGTGCCCTTGCTGGAGAGGAGCCGCGATCCTTTGTAGGAGAATAGATATTCTGGCTTTTGGAATTGTCAGCTTTTTTATGCTGGTTATTCCTCATCTTTGTGGATTTATCTACCTTTGATCTTTGATGCTAATGACCTTTGGATGTGGTTTTTTGGGTGGGTGTCCTTTATGTTGATGTTGATGTTGATGTTGCTTTCAGTTTGTTAGTTTTTCTTTTAACAGTCAGGCCCCTCTTCTGCAGATCTACTGGAGTTTTCTGGTGGTCCAATCCAGACCCTGTTTTCCTGGGTATCACCAGCAGAGGCTGCAGAACAGCAAAGATTGCTGCCTGCTCCTTCCTCCGGAAGCTTCATCCTAGAGGGCACCGGCCGTATGCCAGTTGGAGCTCTACTGTATGAGGTGTCTGTCAATCCCTGCTGGGAGGTACCCCCTAGTCAGGAGGCATGGGGGTCAGGGACCCACTTGAGGAGGCAGTCTATCCCTTAGCAGAGCTTAAATGTTGTCCTGGGAGATCCACTGCTCTCTTCAGAACCAGCAGGTGGGAATGTTTAAGTCTGCTGAAACTGCACCCACAACCACCCCTTCCCTCAGGTGTTCTGTCCTAGGGACATGGGAATTTTATCCTCAAGCCCCTGACTGGGGCTGCTGTGTTTTCTTCAGAGATGCCCTGCCCAGTGAGAAGGAATCTAGAGAGGCACCCTGGCCATAGCCATTTTGCCGTGTTGTGGTGAGTTCTGCCCAATCTGAACTTCTCAACACTCTCAGGGGAAAACCGCCTACTGAAGCCTCAGTAATGGTGCACACCCCTCCCCGCACTGATCATCCAAGCTGACTTCAGACTGCTATGCTGGCAGTGAGAATTTCAAGCCAGTGATTCTTAGCTTGCTGGGCTCCCTGGGTGTAGGACCCACTGAGTGAGACCACTTGGCTCCCTGGCTTCAGTTGCCTTTCCAGGGGAGTGAACAGTTCTGTCTTGCTGGGGTTCCAAGTGTCACTAGGCTAGGAAAAAAAAAAAAACAAAACTCCTGCAGCTAGCTTGGTGTCTGCCCAAACAGCTGCCCAGTTTTGTGCTTGAAACCCAGAGCCCTGGTGGTGCAGGCACATGAAGGTTCTCCTGTTCTGTGGGTTGCAAAAACCATGGGAAAAGCATAGTATCTGGACCTGGTAGCACAGTCCCTCATGACTTCCGTTGGCTAGGTGAGGGAGGTCCCTGGCCCCTTGCACTTCATGGGTGAGGTGACACCCCACCCTGCTTCTTCTCACCCTCCATGGTCTGCACCCACTGTCTAACCAGTCCCAATGAGATGAACTGGTATCTCAGTTGGAAATGCAGAAATCACCCACCTTCTGCGTTGGTCTTGCTGGGAGCTGCAGATCGAAGCTTTTCATATTCGGCCATCTTAGTCTGGGTTCTCTGTTTTTGGGTATCTTTATAGCAGCACCCCACTTCTGTTACCAATTTACTGTATTAGTATATTCTCATGCTATTATAAAGAACTGGCTGAGATTGGGTAATTTATAAAGAAAAGTTTAATTGACTCACAGTTCTGCAGTGCTGGTAGGGGCCTCTGGAAACTTACAATCATGTCGGAAGGGGAAGCAAACACATCCTTCTTTACATGGCAGCAGGAGGAAGAATGAGAGCAAAATGAAGGCAGAGACCCTTTATAAAACCATCAGATCTCATGAGAACTTACTATCATGAGAATAGCATGGGGGAAATTTCCCCTGTGATTCAATTATCTCCCACCATGACATGTGGGAATTATGGGATTACAATTCAAGATGAGATTTGGGTGGGGACACAAAGCCAAACCATATCATAAGGCAAACACCAAATATTTACCAAAAATTTTGATGTTGCTCTTTTGGGTGGATGGGGGAGGGAGAGGAAAATGGAAGAAGTGTGTGAATATATGTGTGTATATGTTAACATTTCCTTTTCCAAATAGGAAATCAATAAACAGTGTACAAAATACATTAAGCACAATATATATTTTATTCATAAATATGGCAATAGATGTCAGGAGAAAAGCTAGAAGAGTTAATAGTGATTTCTTCTGGGGTTTACAATTGAGGGGTGAGGCGATGTAGAGCAAGGTACCATTTTTCTTATATACTCTGTAGAACTTTTTGACTTTTAAAAACGATGTACGAGAGGACTTAAAAAAGTTCATGGGGCTGGGTGTGGTAGCTCATGGCTGTAATCCTAGCACTTTGGGAGGCTTAGGCAGGCAGATCACTTGAGGTCAGGAGTTCAAGACCAGCGTGGCCAACACTGGAAAACCCTGTCTCTACTACAAATACAAAAATTAGCTGGGCATGGTAGTGGGCACCTGTAATACCAGCTACTCAGGAGGCTGAAGGAGGAGAGTCAATTGAACCCAGGAGGTGGAGGTTGTAGTGAGCCTAGATTGCATCACTGTACTCCAGCCTGGGTGACACAGTGAGACTCCATCTCAACGACAACAAAAAAACAACAAAACGTTTGGGGAAATGCATATTATGAAAAAAAACTACGAATGGATTTTACATTTTCTTTCTCCCCAGATAAACTCAGTCTAACTTGTTATAATGTGTCTAAGCAGAATCCAATTTGAGGCACTAAGAAGGACAAGATAGCAGTTTGAAAAGTGCCCCATCACAGCAATATGAATTCTGTTAATATTCAAATTGAAGCAAGAACACACATCAAATTTATGGTTAAGCTTGGTTGGAAGAATAGTGAAATCATTGATACTTATGAATACTTTATGGGGACAATGCCCCAAAGAAATCAGCAGCTTACAAATAGATAACTCATTTTAAGAATGGATGAAACAATGTTGAACACCTTAGTGGCAGATCATCCACGTCAGTACATGAAGAAAAAATTATTTTGTTTGTTCCTGAATTGCAGAGGACTGACAACAGCAGAAACATTTATAGCCCACACCACAGACATCTCACTTGGTTCAGCACACAGAGTTCTGAATGACAAATTACAGTTGAGCAAACTTTTCACTCAGTGGGTGCCCAAACTGTTGCACCCAGATTAGCTGCAGGTAAGAATAGAGCATTCAATGAAAATTTTAAACAAATGGTATTAAGATCCTGAAGCATTTCTTTGAAGAATTGTAATAGTAGATGAAACATGGCTTTACCAGTATGATTCTGAGGACAAATTACAATCAAAGTAATGGCTACTAAGAGGTGGAAGTGGTCCAGTCAAAGCAAGAGTGGATTGGTCAAGAGCAAAGATGCCAAAGTTTTTTGGGATGCTCAAGACATTTAGCTTGTTGACTTTCTGGAGGGCCAAAGAACAATAACATCTGCTTATGGTGAGTATTTGAGAAAGTTAGCTAAAGCTGTAGCAGAAAAATGCCCAAGGAAGCTTCACAAGAGAGTCCATCTCCATCATAGCAATACTCCTACACCTCTCATCAAACAAAGGCAATTTTGTGAGAGTTTTGATGGGAAAGCATTAGACATCCACCTTACAGTCCTGATTTGGCTTTTTTTCCTTTTTTTCTTTTCTTTTTTTTTTTTGTGAGACAGAGTCTGCTCTGTTGCATGGGCTGGCATGCAGTGGCGCGATCTTGGCTGACTGCAAGCTCCGCCTCCCAGGTTCACACCATTCTCCTGCCTCAGCCTCCTGAGTAGCTGGGACTACAGGTGCCCGCCACCACGCCCAGCTAATTTTTTGTATTTTTAGTAGAGACGGGGTTTCACCGTGTTAGCCAGGATGGTCTCGATCTCCTGACCTGGTGATCAACCGGCCTTGGCCTCCCAAAGTGCTGGGATTACAGGTGTGAGCCACCACGCCCGTCCTGATTTGGCTTTTTCTGATTTCTTTTTGTTTCCTTAAAAAAATCTGTTAAAAGGTACCCATTTTTCTTGAGTTAATAATGTAAAAAAAGACTGCATTGACATGGTTAAATTTCCAGGACCCTCGATTCTTTAGGGATGGACTATGTGGCTGGTATCATGGTTTATAGAAATGTCTTGATCTTGATGGAGCTTATGTTAAAAAATAAAGTTTATATTTTTTGTTTTTATCTTTTAGTTCCATTTTCCATGAACTTTTGGAAGTCCCTTTGTGTTAATTTGATAAAAATTAAAACTGATTATAAAAAAGATATCATGGGGCAATTTAGGGGAAAATTATGTTTTAACTAAAATGTTTTTGAATTAAAAAGACAAGTTTTTTTTTTTTCAGGACTTCAGAGTTTTATTATTATTCAAGTCAGTCTTCCCCAGCATTTGGGGATCAGAGTTTTTTGTTTGTTTGTTTTGAGACCGAGTCTCTCTCTATCACCCAGGCTGGAGTGCAGTGGCATGATCTTGGCTCACTGCAACCTCCGCCTCCCGGGTTCGATTGATTCTTCTTCCTCAGCCTCCTGAGTAGCTGGGACTATAGGCGCACACCACCATGCCCGGCTAATTTTTATATTTTTAGTAGAGATGGGGTTTCACCATATTGGCCAGGCTGGTCTCAAACTCCTGACCTCATGATCTGCCCGCCTTGGCCTCCCAAAGTGCGGGGATTACAGGCGTGAGCCACCATGCCTGGCCTGGGGATCAGGGTTTTTAAGGACAACTTAGTGGGTAGGGGAAGCCTGCGAGCTGGGAGTGCTGATTGGTCAGGTCACTGATGAAATCATAGGGAGTAGAAGCTGTCTTCTTGTGCTGAATCAGTTCTTGGGTGGGGGCTACAAGATCAGATGAGCCAGTTTATTGATCTGGGTAGTGCCACCTGATCCATCAAGTGCAGGGTCTGCAAAATATCTCAAGCACTGCTCTTAGGAGCAGTTCAGGTAGGGTCAGAATCTTGTCACCTTCAGCTGCATGACTCCTAAACCATAATTTCTAATCTCATGGCTAATTTGTTAGTCCTACAAAGGCTGTTTAGTCCCCAGGCAAGAAAGAGGCTTGTTTTGGGAAAGGCCTGTTATCTTTTTTTAAACTAAAAACTAGAAACTATGCTCCTCCCAAAGTTAGATCAACCTATGCCTAGGAATGAACAAGGAGAGCTTGGAGGTTAGAAGCAAGATGGAGTTGGTTACGTCAGGTCTCTTTCACTGTCTAAGGTGTAATTTTGCAGTGGCAATTTCAGTCCCTCTCTTTAGGTTTTATACCTCTTAATCTTAAGGTGTTGGCTAACGAAGATGGAAAAAGGGCGAAGACTTCTCTAACTTATTCCTGCTGATCAGGGGCGTAGTGGTGGTAGGTGTTGACCCCAAGGTGAGAGGAGTGGAACCACTTTGCAACTGTCTGATCATATTCACACAGAGCAGGCTGGGCTTCCAAGGGTTGCATGTTAAAGGCGTTAGTATTGTCATCTATAGTTTTAGTACAGCATTTAAGGGAGTAGCATACTATAAGCTAAATGATGAGCTCTAAGATAAGGAGTGCAGTTCCCAGTTTTAAAAGTAAAAATCTGGGAGCATTAGTTTGGGAACTTGTAGCCCACAAAGAATTTAGGATTTTGTCCAAACTGCAGAAAAAAACTCAAGAACAGTTAACAGCAGGTGTTCTATAGTTTTTTCTTTTGAAGCATAATTTTTCTCTCTCCAGTCCCCATTTTTATGAAAAACAAATCAAAATAGAACTAATTTGTTTACAAAATGAACTTTAGTCTTATTGTAATTGGCCTGATTATTGCATACAGTGCGGCAAGATTATTTTTCACATAGGCTTTTTAAAATTGGCTTTGGTGGAACTCTGTTCCATAGGGAATCTCAGATAAGATTTTTTTAAAGCCGAGCCCAGCCATGGTCTTGTACCTCAAATACCTATGAGCTGGGAAAATTCCTCTCCTCTTGAGGTCCCAGGATAACTTGGGGCTCCTAGGCCTGTTAGAAAGTGACATTCTTTTCTTACCACAGGTCAGGAACCTTGTACAGGGACTGTGTAGACAGAGTATGAGGCCAGATTTCCCTAGGGGCTGTTATTGGCTCTATAAGTCAACCTTGATTATTTAAAGAAAGTATGCCATTCCAGTCAAAGTCTTGGTAAAATAACCAGTTTCTCCAATTGTGTCCTGTTACAAAAGAAAACAGATTCTTATTGCACTTATGCAAATAACTATACTGCCATAAGTTGAGAATACTCACAAATAGTTTCCAAATTCTGGATAAATTAGGTAGAGAAACAAATATGCTCCAAATTTTGTTCATAGGAATATATTTTACTAAATTGTTAAAAGCTGTAAATAGCTCAAAAGTTTTCTTGGCTCTGGAAACAAAAAGGATCAGCAATGTTTTATGCAAAAAAGTCAGAAAAAGATTACTTTAGTCTTCTAATAGTTCAGTTAACCCCTGTTCTGCTTGATATTTATGAATATTTCAGCTCTCCATGGGAGTCTTGGAAGTTTTTTCTCTTTATTCTAATGTCATAATCCCCAAAGTTATAAGAAACTTGCATTCAAGAGCACCTGTCAATGTTTTATAGCTGATTAGGAAACCACCATTTAAAGAGGATCAAAATAAGGCAACAATTGCCTATGGATGACAAAAAATCTTAAGGCAGCCATAGTTAAAGACACAATTGACAAGAAAATGTGTTACCTCTGTGGCACACAATAATTTAACATAATTATAATTATTAATGATATCATATACTAAGTCATATCAGAAGTGTAGGAGTTTCACATAATTTTGGAGCATATACCTATAACACATTTACACAAATATAGCCCAAAGAAAGCCAAACACCATTTTAAATTTGACAGTGCTTCCTGTATGATTTTTATACCAAATAAGCCAACACATCATTTTTGGACTTCAGGGGACCTAATGTCTAAAGGATTAATTAGGTCAGAAAGTGACATACTTTATAATTTGATTTGGAAAGTTTGTCAGATATCAAAGGCATAAAACACTGGATATCACAAAATGGGATCACAGTTTGTTTACTTATCCGAGGTGGTAACTCAAAAAAAATATTTTTAAAGCAAAACCCTTTACTCTGATAGAAGAGTTTTAGTTTTCCAAACAAGACCCAATGGAGATAGCAAGAGGCCAACTAATATCTTGTCCTTCCTCCCCCTTTTTCCCTGCCATTTACCCAAAGGGGCAAAAAACCCCCTTTCATTATCTTTTAATATTACATAAAAATCTTTTTCAAATGAGAAAACGAAATTTCATGTTTGCATTAGTGCATCTTCAATGTTAAAGCTAGTTTTTTATATAAAGTATTATAAATCTATATAGTTTAAATTAGTTTGACCATAAGGTAATATTTTTATAAACTTTTTTAGAACCCTTTACAGTTTTCTCCATAGAGCTCTTTTTTTTCTAAAGAAAAATTCTTTTAAATTTCTTGTTACCAGACTCTAGCCAGAAGAGCCAATATTTCTGGCTTTTGAATTCTACCACAAGTAACTTTCCACATGAAATTAATAACTTTTAACTAAGGTTATAACTTAACCATGGATGCATAAAGTGTTTTAAAGAGATGGTAAGCATTTTTTTAAAAAAGAAGATTTATAATCTCCCCAAGGATAGTTCAGAGAAAGGAAAATTCAAGACAGGAAATCAGAAGTGATTGTTGAGGGGAAAAAAAACCTTAATATGTGGCAAAGTTACACACATAATAAACCGGAGAGAAATTATTCTGGAAGCCAAGAATTGAATCTGGACTACCATTGTCAAAAAAACAAAGCCTTAGCTACTGAGCTACACAGCATTGAGCAGTTTCTATTCCTCTTCCCAGAAGAAGTCTAGAGCAGTCAATTTCAAGCTTGCAAAGGCTCTTGATTGCTTAAGATAATTTTAGGGCTATGATATGAACCGTAAAATTTCTGTCCTCTGGATGGCAGAAACCAAGGGAAAGTATCCCCACATGGTTGCAAGGTTTAAGTTCTTAAGGACACAAAACAAGATAGAGAAATTTCATCGAGTATTGGTTTCAGGGACCCACAGCAAAGTTTGTAAATGACCAGCCTGCTGGGGCTGGCTTGAAAAGCAGCCTTATAGGGGCCCTAAACCCTCATTGTATCCTGTGATACCTATTACAGAATAACACAGAAAGACAAATTCTTAGCACACAGCACACCAGATTTGCTACAGCCTAAGGCTAGTTTCACAAATCCTTTTTTCTATCAATCAGACTCATGCAGAGGAGACAAATAGTGATTTCTACCATTTACATACACACATAGAGAAGGAGCGAGAAAGAGACCAGAAACTTGGCTGGTAAGAATTTCATATGCTTTTTTTTTTTTTTTTTTTTTTGCTGGCATACCAGGTTTCCAGGTTCCTTTTCTCTGCAGCTTCCAGAAGAATGGAGCAACTTTTGATGATCCTGCTTGATGTGCCATAGCTGTGGGGTTCCAGCCACTTTACAAAAGCCACTTTTTCTGTCTTATGGAATCATAGACAAAAGATTCTCAATTTTGCAAGATGTTGCCTAATGGGCTGCATGAGGAACCGAATTAACATTTTCCATTCTAGCAAAATACACATAACAAAACAGACACCAGTCACCTCATTCAGCATCCAATATCAACCTGTCAAAGCTCAAACTTTCTCCTGTTGGTCCCCTGTTGACTTTGATCTGCTCTAGGTGGGGAAGGATGACCTCTGAATGGTAATTCACAACGGGTGGTCTCTGGGCAGGTGAAGAGTGGATAGTCACCCTGAGACAGGCCTGTTGAGCATTCTTTCAGGCTCATGGAATGTAACCAGACAAGGAAAGTTCTCTGAGTTAGGACTGTGGAACTTCTGTAGACAATTCCTTCTGAGATCCCCTCCACATGTACAAACATACGCTAAGACAAGAAGGACAGAAGGCCTTCCAAATCAGATTCCTAATCAAGAACTCCAAGAGTATCTCATCCAAACTATCCTCCTATTCTCAGTCTGAGAAATCTCCCTGAAATCTTCCTGACTGAGGAGAAGTCTCCTGAACCAAGACTTCCTACTAGTTAGGGAGAGCCAACCATGACTCCCCAGGAGCTGAACTGAGACAGACACCCCCCAGTGGGGCTATAGACAAACCAAGACCCCCGAAGGAGCTGAATTGAGATAGACATCCCATGGTGGAGCTACAAACAGATACCCCACAATGGGGCTGTGGACAGACACCCCATCATGGGGCTACAGAACCATTTGGGAGAAGGAAGGAGGCATTGGCAGTGCCTAGGATACTCACCAAACCAGACACCTTGTAATGGGGTTACAGCTACAGACACTCTGCCATGGAGCTATAGATACCCTGTGAGGGGGCTACAGTAATGGGATGTCTTACCAGGACTATTTCTTTATTATAGTTAAATCCATGCACATTGGGTGGGCAGCACTGCCAAGAGTAGTAGAGTCAGCCCCCAGTCCAAGAGAACTAGGCAGCCACTTGGGCTGGCCTCTGGATCCATTGCCAGAGTGGGACTACTGAACCATGTGCTGGTAGTCACAAGGGCATTGCTGGATGAGGCCCCAGATTTGTAACCACCCAGTGGGTTCACCTTGCCGCTGTGTGGACAGAACCAATTTATCATGATGGGAATTACAATAGAGAAAGAGTAATTCATGCAGAGCCTTCTTTGCAGTAGACTGGAGTTTTATTGTTACTCACATCAGTCTCCAATAAAGTTTGACTAATGAGGTACAGTGGTGTATGCTAAAACCAAGAGAGCATGCAAATGCATTTGTAAAGGTCCTGTCCTAATTTTCTTCATCAATAGATAAATTTTTGTAAGTCTGCCTTTCAATCATATTATATAGAAAGTGGTAGGCCAGGTGCAGTGGCTCATGCCTGTAATCCCAGCACTTTGGGAGGCTGAACTGGGTGGATCATTTGAGGTCAAGAGTTCAAGACCAGCTTGGCCAACATGATGAAACCCCATCTGTACTAAAAATACAAAAATTAGGTGGGTGTGGTGGTGTGGGCCTGTAGTCCCAGCTACTTAGGAGGCTGAGGCAGATGAATTACTTGAACCTGTGAAGTGGAGGTCGATATTGCACCACTGCACTCCAGCCATGGTGACAGAGTGAGACTCCATCTCAAAAAGAAGGAAAGAAAGAAACAAAGTGGCAATTAACTTACTTTTCTGTTATTTGTTGAGAAAAAATGGGGTGGAGATGTAAATCCTACAGAAATTTGTAAGTTTTCGAACATACTCATTCACTTGTTTCAATATCTTCAGGATATGGGAAGTTGGGCTTGTTTAATATCTCATATTAAATTTTCTGTTTAACTCTCTTTCTCTCTCTCTACCCCTCCTCTTCTCCTTCCCTTACCCCTGCTTGAAGCTATTATCTTTTAGTGAATTGGGTGTATGCCTAAAATCGCGGTCAAAAAACCTAGAAAAACTGGGATTATAAGTGTAGTCTCTTAACTCACAGAGCATATCAGTTGCTCAATAAAATTTTTCCCATGAATTAAAAAAAATCATAATAAAGCAGTCTAATATAGTGGATAAATCTATCCATTTTGGAATCAGGTTCAAATCTCAGTTCCGCAACTTGCTAGCTTCGCAGCTTGGGTCAAGCAGTGTATCTCTCCAAGCCTCAGTTCCCTCATATGTAATATATGATGTATTAATGTCTACTTCAGAAGATTAGATGAGATGAGTAAAGTACCTGACGTGTTTGTGGGTGTGTGTATGTAGATATAGCATGTATGGGATATAGTAATTTAATATTTTATTATTATTCCTATAACAATATCTTTTTTATTTTTTTGTTTTGTAGATGCGGCTACCATGGTCTCTTGCTGTGCTATTTCTTGGTCAACTGTTGATTATCAAGTAGCTTTAAGAAAATCCTTACCTGACAAAAAGCTTCTTAATGGATTATGTCCCAAAATCACATATCTCTTTTACAAGTTTTTTACATTATTATCGTGGATGCTGAGTGTTGTACTTCTACTATTCTTAAATGTTAAGATTGCTTTATTTATGTTGTTATTTCTTTGGTTGTTAGGTGTAATATGGGCATTTAAAAAGAACACCCAGTTTTGTACTTCTGTAAGTATGGAATTCTTATATAGGATTGTTGTTGGATTCATTCTTATCTTTACGTTTTTTAATATTAAGGGACAGAATACCAAGTGTCCAATGTCTTGTTATTATATTGTTAGGGTACTGGGCACTTTGGGCATATTGATTGTATTCTGGGTTTGCCCTCTCACTATTTTTAATTCAGACTATTTTATACCTATCAGTATCACTATAGTTCTTACTCTTCTTCTTGGAATTCTTTTTCTTATTGTTTATTATGGGACTTTTCACCCCAACAGAAGTGAAGAAACAAAATGTGATGAAATTGATGGAAAACCAGTTCTAAGAGAATGTAGAATGAGATATTTCCTAATGGAATAAGCTATTCATTTATGATATGTATTTTCTTATATTTTATTTCATTGGTTAGTAAAGAAAATGTGTATTATGTGAGTGTATTGTCTCTTATTTTTGCCACCTTTAATTTGAAATTAATTCTGTGAAATAGGAGGTACATAGTAGTATTTTATTTTTAAAATTAATTTCTCATTTGGTTTTGAAGATCTTGGGTACTCAGATATCTTTCTGCTGCCTGGTAGAGCTGCCATCTTGAGCCTGAAATGTAAGAAATGGTCTGGTTTTCATAATGAGAAGGCTGGAATTGAGCTTCCTTCCCATTTTTCTTCCTTGTTCCTGAACTAATACTACTGTACCTGTTGTGGAGGACTGCAAAGGGGAGAGAAAAGCAGAACACTTTATGATTTTTTCCTTTATTGTCTTCACTGCATATATTTGCAGTTGGGGACAGGTTGAGTAGAGGAAAAGGGAAGGAAGGGAAAGAAGAAAACAAATTTTTAGCATCTGCTATGCTTTCATCCATGAAATCTCCAATTCATAAGTATGAAAGAGAATTGGTATGCATTTGAGAGGTTTGACATTTCATTATTTACTGATTTCCTAGCTTGTCTGAATTAATGCACTCTTAACATAATTATATTATTCCTATTTGTGCTAGAATAGTTGTATCTAAGTCATATTTTTAAATTGTTTTTATTTTTAAAAAATTATGGTAAAAACATATAAAATTTACCATCTTAATCACTTTTGCGTGTATAGTTCACCAGTGTTAACTGTATTCACCTCGTGCAACAGATCTCAAGAACTTTTTCATCTTGTAAAGCTAAGACTCTCTATTTATTGAACAAATCCCCATTTGCTCCTTTCCCAAGTCCCTGGCAACCACGATTATAATTTTTCGTTTCTATGAGTCTGACTACTTTAGATACCTTATTGCTATGGTTTGAATGTGCCCCCAAAATTTCATGTGTTTGAAACTTAATCTCCAAATATGTATGTTGATGGCATTTGGAAATGGTGGGGACTTTGGGCAGTATTTAAGATTAGATTAGATAAGGTTATCAGGATGGGTTCCCCATGATGGGACTGGTGGTTTTATAGGAAAAGGAAGAGAGACCTGAGCTAGCACACTCTTGCCCTCACTATTTGATGCCCTCTGCCATGTTATGATACAACAAAGAGGCCCTCACCAGATGCCAGTGCTATGCTCTTGGCCTTCCCAGGCTCTAAAACCATGAGTAAAGTAAACTTTTCTTTATAAATTACCCAGTCCCTGGTATTCAGGAGAAAACACACTAAGACACATATAAGTGTAGTCATATTGTATTTGTCTTTTGTTACTGGCCTATTTCATTGAGTATAATGTCTCTGAGCTTCATATTTTAGCATGTGACAAGATTTACTTTTTTTTTTTTTAAGGCTGAATAGTGTTCCATTGTATGTATGTGCCACATTTTCTTTATCCATTCATTCATTGATGAATGGATTGACGAATGGATATTTGGGTTGCTTCCACTTCTTGGCTATTGTGAATAGTGCAACAGTGAACTTGGATTTACAAATACTTCTTTGAGATAATGCTTTCAGTTCTTTTGGATATATACTCAGAAGTGGGATTACTTGATCACATGGTAATTCTGTTTTAAATCCTATTCAGAAGTAGGATTTCTTGGTCATATGCTAGTTGTGTTGAGGAACCTTCATACTGTTTCCATAATGGCTGCACTATTTTACAATCCCACCGATAGTGCATAAATGCCCCAGTTTCTCTATGTCCTCACCAACACATGTTGTATTCTGTTTTTTTTTTCTTTTGATAATGGTCACCCTAATGAATATGAGATGATATTTCTTTGTAGTTTTGATTTGGATTTCTTTAATGATTGGTGATGTTAAGCATCTTTTTATGTGCTTATTGGCCATTCATATATCTTCTTTGAGAACTGTCTATTTCTAAGAGTATGTAAATAATTTCTATAACTGGACAACAACAAAAAAGCCTAAATAACCTGATTAAAACTGGGCAAAAACTCAGTAATATGTCCCCTATACTACTCTTTGAGAAAGTTAATCAGTGTGAACCATATACTCTTGTAGGAGGCAGGAAATCTTTGGTTTACCTTGGGCACATAATTCTTGTATAATTACATAGCTCCCTGTTTTCTGCATGTTTGGTGTATATGTTTGCATGTATGTTTGTGGGGTGAAGGTGAGAAAAGAAGTTAAGCTGCTTGGTCTCCATTGATTGCCTTTTGTCTTGAGTATGGGTTACATTTTCACGTTTGCTCATATGGCTACTATTTTTGAATTGTGTCCTTGATGGTATGACTGATACATTTTAGATCCTCTTGATTATTTTTGTTCTTCAGAGGAACATTTTTTTTTTCTTTTCAGCAGGCAGTAACTTGAACTTTAAGCTCTGAATTCTAAACAATCTTTATTTAACCTTCAGTGGGCTGCATAGGGTGTTCCCTTATATGCATAGTTCAAGGTCAGCCTAAAATTTGGGCAGAATTAATATATGAAGTGAGACTTCCTTTCTGTTGGTTCTATTTTTCTCCTAGATTTTCCACCTCATTTTTCAGCAGTTGTGGTCATCGCATACTCCATTCTCTGGGCCTTAAAACCACTAAAACTGTAGGTTTTTAAATCTGGATTTTGTGTAGTTGATGTGCTGAGTGGGGTCTGCTCTGACTCAGTGCCATTCCTTCTTCCAGATGTCGACCACTCTCTAGTGTCTGCTTGCTTTTTTTTTGCTGTCAAGTGCTTTCAGGTAATTGTCAGTATTTTGTCCAGAGTTCATAGTGGTTATTTGTGAGAGGATTTGTGCAATAAGAGATATACCTACCTTCTTATTAATCTATAACATTTTCAGTAATCTTTCTGTAATATTTGCCAGTCTTTCTGCCAGCATTTTGGGAGGCTGAGGCAGGTGGATCATCTGATATCAGGAGTTCAAGACCACCCTGGCCAACATGGTGAAACCCCATCTCTACTAAAAATACAAAAATTAGCCCGGCTACCTCTAATCCCAGCTACTTGGGAGGCTGAGGAAGGAGAATCACTCGAACTTGGGAGGCAGAAGCTGCAGCGAGCAGAGATCATGCCATTACACTCCAGCCTGGGTGACAGAGCGAGACTTCACCTCAAAAGTAAAATCTTTCTGTAATATTTACTTGGACAAGATGTATAAAGCTTTTTAAATTTAACATTTGGTTCTCTCTCATCTCTAATGACCCTGATAAAAACTGCAATATAGATATTATTATCATCACTACCCTTTAACTGGGAGAACCAAGGTTCATAGAGTTTAAATAATTTGCCAAAGTTCACACAGATCAAATCTCAGGATTTTTCACCTCAAATCCAGTTTATTTTTTGTGAAACCATGCTGTCTTTATCTGATGAGTAGGTTACCTAGAGCTATGCTAAGTTATGCATGATTTAAAAATTACTATTTTTGTGATAGAGTCTTGCTCTGTCACCCAGGCTGGAGTGCAGTGGTGTGATCGTGGCTCACCACAACCTCAACCTCCTGGGTTCAGGTGATTCTCGTGCTTCAGTCACCCAGGTAGCTGGGACTACAGGTGTGTACCACCATGCCTGGCTAATTTTTGTATTTTTAGTAGAGATTGGGTTTTGCCATGTTGGCCAGGCTGGTCTTAAACTCTTGGCCTCAAGTGATCCACCTGCCTTGGCCTCCCAAAGTGCTGGGATTACAGGCATGAGTTACCATGCCAGGCCTAAATTATTTATTTGCCTATGATATAATTTTTAAAAACGTTTAGCCTACATATTTTCCAGCTTTAGCTCAAGGTAGAGCTGGAATTGTGTCTCTGTTAGCTTGAACAATCCCGTTAACAATATATGTAATGGGAAAAAGGGTAGGAAATAATATATTATACATCTACTAAGGAGTTCGAATGCTAAGTATCCCACAGAAACATAGATTAAGTATTCATTCCATCCAACAAACGTTTTCTTATTGGTTTTATAGCCAAGAAATAAAGGGGAAGATCCTGGTCAGATGTTTTGGCTAAATAGTAAGCTTTTAAAATGAACTTTTAATATAGAATGAACTTAATTAATTTTATCCTCTTATGTTCTATATGGTTCGGTCATGGCTTTACAACACTTAAATTTCCACAACTAAATTATGAGATTTTTCTAGATTATTATGTGCATATAAGAGGCCTTTTGAAATTTAAAAAAGCAGAAAAATAATTATGAGCAATATTTTCATAAAAGAACGCTCATATGCACCTATATACATTCACATCTTTAAATATGAAGATGGAGTGCTTATTGAAACACATTGCTGGCCCCTATCCCGAGTTTCTTTTTAGCAGGCATTAGGTAGGACTTGAAATATGCATGTTTAAAAAAGTTCCCGGATGTTGCTGATGCTGGTGTTCTCCCCTCCCTTCTTTGAGAATCCACGTTGACTTTTGAAGGCTATCAGTTAATAACTAGTTTCAAAACAGCCACTAGAGGGCAGTGGAACCACAGAGAAATTGGACGTGCTGCTTAATTTGTTCCCTGGTTTATATGATCAACTATATATTGCTGCAAGCCAGGAGAACACCAAAGCCAAACATTAATTTCTAGCACAATATCTTGATGCTCATTTCCAATTGTAAATCTTGTCCTTGTAATTGTGGGGGTCAGAGATATATAATACGTCTCTAACTCTGCTGGCTGATGCCCCACTTAATGATTATAATAAATTCAAAGTTGGACTTTTCTAGGTGAGCATTTGCACATATACATAGTAGTCTTTGGAGTTAACATGAACCATTTGTGGTTTCCCAAAGAGGCTATATTTTGCTATTAGATCTAGTTTGTTATAGAGATGATTATGTAGTTAAATGGTATCCTTTGTTTTAAGATTTGTGCCTTTTATTTTGTGAAAGTGGGACTTAAGTACTTTTAAAAAATGTTAAACAGAATATAATACATAATTATATGTTATATACAGTAAAATAAACAGCATGTAGTATATAATTATATTCCATAAAGAATATGATTATACATTCATATCTTCAAATATGAATACTATGCTTCTCATAGACTAGTGGTTCTCAACCTTTAGTGTGCCTCAGAATCACCTGAAGTGCTTATTGAAACAGAATAAAGAATGTAGAATATAAAGAATATAATTATATATAATATAAAATATAATTATATATAAAACATAAAGTAAAATATATTATAAATGTGTTATATACAAATATATAATAAAATGTATAAAATATAATATATAAAATATAATTATATATTTTAATTATATTCTTCATCGAATATAAAGATCACAGAGTATAGGGAATTTGCAGTTTCTTTCTTTTAGATATATTGCTTTGATAGTAGGAAAGGACTAGAGGAAAATGAAAAGATGTAGTTTGCAGAAATGTTGTATTTTCTTTTTGCCTAGACTGGTACAGAACTTGAAAGTTTCTTCACTGCTGCTGTTGCTGCACTTTAAAAACTCTCTCTTGATAGTGCTACGGTTTGAATGTTTGTCCTCTCCAAAACTCATTCTTAAACTTAATCCCCAATGTGGCAGTACTGAGAGGTGGGGCCGGTTTTTTGTTTTGTTTTGTTTTTTTTCCAGATTCAGCAGTATATGTGCAGATTTGTTACATGGGTATATTGTGTGATGCTGAGGTTTTAGTGTCTATTGATCCCATTGTCCAAGTAGTAAACATAGTACCTGATAGGTAAATTTTCAACGCTTGCCCTCCTCCCTGTCTTCTCCCTTTTGGAATCCAGTGTTTATTGTTCCCATCTCTGTGTCCATGTGTACCCATTGTTTAGCTCCCACTGATAAGTGAGAACATGTGGTTTTCTGTTTCTGTGTTAATTCACTTAGGATAATGGCCTCCAGCTATCCATATTTCTGCAGAGGACATGATTTTGTTCTTTTTTATGGCTGTGTAGTATTCTGTGGTGTGTATTTACCACATTTTCTTTATTCAGTCCACCATTGATAAACACCTGGGTTGATGCCATGTCTTTGTTATTGTGAATAGTGCTGAGATAAACATGAGTGCAGGTGACTTTTTGGTAGAATGGCTTATTTTCCTTTGGATGTGTACCCAGTAATGGGATTGCTGGGTTGAATGGTAATTCTATTTTTAGTTCTTTGAGAAATCTCCAAACTGCTTTCCACAGAGGATTGATGGTCATGAAGGCACTGCCTCATGAATGGATTTATCCATTCATGGATTAGTGGATTAATAGGTTAATACATTAATGGGTTATCATGGGAGTGATACTGGTGACTTTATAAGAAGTAGAAGAGAGACCTGAGCTAGCATAGTCAGCACCCTTCCTATGGGATGCCTGTATGGCCTTGAGACTCTGCAGAGAGTTCCCACCATCTATAAGGGCCTCACCAGATGTGGCCCCTTGACCTTAGACTTCCCAGCCTCCTGAACTGTGAGAAATAATTAGTTTCTTTATAAATTACCCAGTTTCAGGTATTCTGTTTTAATCAACAGAAAACAGATTAAGATAGATAAGTAGAGTCTTAGACACCTTTCTGAGTAGTCTTAATTCTTGGCTTGAGGCAACAATTACTTTCAGTTGCAATGTAGAAATTTTTATTTGAAGTCCAAAGACTGGAGTTTGATTCCTAGATTTGACATTATTTTTTGGATGATGAGTCATTTAAGTCCCAGTTTCTGCATATGTAAAATAAGAATTACATATTTAATAATAATAATAATGTCTCCAATGACTGTTGTGAAAAATCAGTGAGATCCTGTATGTGATGGTGTTTTGCAGACTGTTACTATCCCTGAAATTTTATGTTTTTGATATTCTTTCACCAATATAGTATTATTGAACTTGATTTTGATGTTGTTATTATATCTTTGTAAAATTACTTCCACATGTACAAGATAGCAATAATTATATAAAAAATTTTAGAATTAAATTAATGACAGTGGCAGCCCATCTGGAATGGTCTCTGTGAAGATGTGGGCTGCAGCGGGGGAGGTGTGGCTGAGGCTGCCCTGTTCTGCAGAGCCAGCGGGGGCAGGAGCAGGTGAGAGCCCTGCCCTCTACTGAGTCAGTAGGGCAGGAGACCTGTGCTCCTGGGTGCAGCTGTAGCTTCCCAGCTGTGGCTCTAGACCTGGGGATTCCTGCACTCTTAGGGGCCCAGGAAGCCCCCTTCCCCCCACAGGCTTGGAAGTGCCCACTCCTGCTTCCTTGTCTCTCCCCACTCCCGGCACCTTCTCTGGTGTGGAGCAAAGTTGTAGCCAAGCCTGGGTGCTATTGTGACCTAGCTGCATGTGTGAGCACTCAGAGAGGCACTAAAATGCTAGCCCCCTGCAACCTTGGCTCCCTCTAGACTTTGGGTGCTGACGAGCATTGGAGGGAGGCTGGTAGGGGCTGAGGGTGGCTCTGTGCAGGCCTGCAGGTGCCCCTTGGCATGAGGAGCCTGGGCACTGTGGATGGCATGTCAATGATGGCAGGAGGCAGACAGGTTCCTGGTGGAAAAGGGCAAGTCCCCAGTGAAACCCCGCCATCTAACCAGGGACAGCTTGAAGCCTGGAGGTCAGGCTGTGAGTTCTGGGTAGAATCCACTGCCCAGATGAGAACTTTATGGTGCTTTTTTCCATGGCTGCCCATGGACCAATCAGCATGCACTTCCTCCTTTCTGAGCCCACAAAAACCCCAGACTCAGCCAGACTAACACAGACATTGGGACTATAAGCTGTGAGAAAGAGCTACCTACTTCAGGTCTCCTCAACTCTTGAGGATGACCTGCCTGCCTAAAGGAGCTACCCACCATAGCTCTGCTCTCTGCTGAGAGCTGGACACTTACCTGGATGACCTGCCTGTGGAAAGGTGCTACCCACCATAGGTCTCCTCTCTGCTGAGAGCTGGACATTCATCAGAATGACCTGGCTACAGAAAGGAGCTACCCAAAGGAGTGACCCACTTCAGGTCTCCTGAGAGTTTTTCTGTTGCTCAATGAAGATCCTCTCTGCATCGCTCACCCTCCAGTTGTTTGTGTATCTCCTTCTTCCTGGATGTGGGACAAAAACTTGGGGCCTGCTGAATGGTGGGACTGAAAGAGCTGTAATACAAACGGGGCTGAAACATGTTCCATGCTTGCCACATTGTGGGTGATGAGAAGGAGAGAAGAGCTGTGGCCCTTCCGGGAGTCCAGACCTCAGGGCTCCCCAGTCTAGGGCTGTGACACACTGTAACACCCTCTTTGGAGTTCCGTGGTTACTCATGCCTCCAAGCTTTCAGGTGCCACCACATTTCCTTTATCTAGATGTTGGTGCCTGCAGCAGAAGCCACTTGTGTTACATTTGGTCCAGTCACAGCCTCACATGGAGCCGGCATCTATGCCAGTGCCTGGAGCTGCCCCCCTGCCACAGCTGGCATGCCTGGCTGTGCACAGTGGCTGGACCCATGCTTGCTCAGTCACACACCTCTCACCACTCAATGCCTGACTCACCCTTGGCAGGCATTGGATCCAGGCCGGTAGTGCGAGTTGAGCGCAGCCTGCCAGGCCGTTTGGGTGGATGAGCCCAGCAGGTGCAAGCAAACCCCAAGCAGAGGCATTACTGGCCACAGAGGTTTCTGGCTGGTGACAGACCAGTCACCCTAGGGTGTCATTGTGACTATATAACAAATAAGCTGAATCCTTTTGCGTATAACATCTTAGTTTTTCATTAGACTGTTGTGTGTTGTATTTATTCCTGATATTTAGAAAATATAATCTACAGAGACTGTTAAATACAAGTAGTAGTAGTGATTAGATCAGGAATAAGGCTTAAGTTGCAAATTATTTTCTGGGCTTTGGAAGTATGTATAAATGCGTGTGTGTATGGTGTGTATATGCATGAATCCACTAATGTGCATGGTAGGATTTCATGAAGTATTTAATGATAAATATTATTTCTCTTATTTTTTCTGGACTGGAGCCCCTTTAGCTATGGTCGCTTTAAGGTTAAACAATGGTTTTATTTATAGTTTTGTTTTGTGTCTGGTAGTGTGTCTTGCTAACTAGAATATAAGCTCATATAGATTAGGGATTGCATTTCTGTGTTGCTCAGTGAACTTTGCATGGAATTTCCAAGGGTTACTATTAGCAGCAGAATACTGTTAGTTTTTTCTAAGCTCCTAGATAATTGAATGGAGTATATTTTTTTCCCTAGGAAAATCATCCGATTCCACTATGGGAGCAATAAATCAATCCATCAGCATGTGCTTTGGAGGGCTGTCTATGTATTCAGCAATGTTCTGGGATAAGTCTTAATAAATACCTGTTAAATAACTGATTGGTTACCATTCCAGAGGAGTAATTTAAGTTTTCATGGTATCTGTAGATGTGCAGCTTTTTAAAAAAATGCAGGTAAAATAACTTTTTTTCATTCTCCAAGGATATGAAGATTTCCATTGGAGTCTGCTCTTCCTTTTAGAAAACAGCTTTCTTGATATATAATTAATACAATTCAACTGTTTATTTAATACAATGGTTTTTAGCCTAGTCATCAAAATAGACTAAAACCATTAAACTTTTCTAATCTCTAACTATCACCACAATCAACTTTAGAACATTTTCATCACCTAAAAAAAATAAACTCTTACTTTTATCCTTTCTGTGATGGTTAATTTTATGTGTCTATTTGGCTGGGTCATGGTGCCCAGGTAAGTGGTCAAAAATGTTATTATGGATATTTCTGTGTAGATGTTTTTGGACGAGATTAATATTTAAACGAATGGACTTGGAGCAAAACATTTTGCCTTCCATAGTGTGGTTGGGCCTTATCGAATCAGCTGAACACCTGAAAAAACAGATGACTTATCTCCCTCAAGCAAGAGAGAATTCTGGCCTTCAGACTTGAACTGCAGTATTGGTTCATGCTGTGTATAGCCTGCTGGCCCACCCTGCTGATTTTGGGCTTGCCAGCCTCCATAATTGTGATAGTTATTATTATTATTATTTTTGAGACGGAGTCTCACTCTGTTGCCCAGGCTGGAGTGCAGTGGCACAATTCAGCTCACTGCAACCTCCACCTCCCGGGGGTTTAAGGGATTCTCCGGCCTCAGCCTCCCAAGAAGCTGGGATTACAGGCACCTGACACCATTTTCTACTAATTTTTCTACTTTTAGTAGAGATGGGGTTTCACCATGTTGGCCAGGCTGTCTTGAACTCCTGACCTCAAGTGATCTGCCCAACTCAGACTCCCAAATTTCTGGGATTACAGGTGTGAGCCACCGTGCCTGGCCTGTGATAGTTAATTTTAGGTATCAACTTGACTGGGTAAAGGGATACTCAGATACTTTGTAAAGCATTATTTCTGGGTATGGTTGTGAGGATACTTCTTGAAGAGATTGACATTTGAATCAGAGGACTAAGTAAGGATGATGTGCCCTCATCCTCCACAATGTGTAGGTATCATACGATCATTTGAGGGCCTGAATGGAACAAAAAGGCAGAGGAAAGATGATTTGCCGTTTCTTCTGGAGCTGAGACATCTATCTTCTCCTGCCCTTGGGCACCAGAACTTCAAGTTCTCTGGCCTTTGGACTCAGAATTGTAACAAAACCTCCACACCTGCTCTGTCACCCCATAGTCGCGAAGTAAAAATTATACCACCCATTTCCCTTGTTCTCACACCTTTGAACTTGGACTGAGCTATGCCACCAGCTTCCCTGATTTTCCAGTTTGCAGACACAATATTGTGGGACTTCTCAGCTTCCATAATCACATGAACCAATTCCCATAATAAAGCCCGTCTCATGTATCTGTCTTTATATCATATTGGTTCTGTTTCCTTGGAGAACCCTGATTAATACAATTGTGTAAGTCAATCCCTTGAAGCAAATCTCTCTATATATTCATTCCATTGATTTTTTTGTCTTTGGAGAACCATGATTAATACAACTCTTGCTCCTCCACCCCATTTTCCCTCTCACTGATTCCAGTCCTAAGCAACCACAATCCGCCTTCTGTCTATTGGTTTCCCTATTCTGGACTTTCATATGAATAGAATCATATAGGATGTGGTCTTTTGTGACTGGCTTCTTTAAAACACAATATTTAAAAATTTTGATGAAGTCTGTTTTAATCTGTTTTCTGTTGTTATATCTGAATACCCGAGTCTTGGTAATTTATAAAGGAAAGAGGTTTATTTATCTTACAGTTTTAGAGGCTGAATGGTTCAAGATTGAGTGGCCTCATCTGGTTGGCTTCTGGTGAGGGCCTCATGATGCATCATAATGTGGCAGATAAGATGAAGGGGAAGTGAGCATGTGCAGAGACCAAACACGAGAGGCAACCTCACTTTACAATCCACTCTCATGATAACTAATCCAGTCCTGTGAGAGTGAGAATTTACCCCTAAAGGGCATTAATCCCTCTTAAGGACCTAATCACCTCTTAAAGGCACAAGCTCCCAACATAGCTACAATGAGGACCATGCCTCCACATGAGTTTTGGTGGGGACAAACCATAGCAAAGTCCAATTTATCAGTTTTTTTTCATGTGCTGCTCAAGATTTTGGTTTCATATGAAAAAAGGTCATAAAGATTTGCTCCTATGTTTTCTTCTAAGACTTTTATAATTATATGTTCTTACATTTAGGTCTTTGATCAATTTGGAGTTGATTTGAGTGTGAGATAAGTGTTTATTCTTTATTCCTTTGCCTATGGCTATCCAGTTACTCCAGTACCATTTGTTGAAAAGACTATTCTTTATTCATTGACTAGTCTTGGCACCCTTATCGAAAATCAGTTGACCATAGATACATGGATTTATTTCTGGCCTCTCAATTCTGTTCGACTACTCTATATATCTATTCTTTTGTCAGTACTACACTATTTTGATTACTGTTGCTTTATACTAAGTTTTGAAATTGGGAAGTGTGATTCCTCAGTTTATTATCAATTTTCAGCATTATTTTAATTGTTCAGAGTCCCTTGCAATTTCATATGAATTTTAGAATCAGTCACTTCCTGCATATAAATTAACTAGGATTCTGATTGGGTTTGCATTGAATCTATGGATCAGTTTGGGGAATATTGCCATTTAAGCAGTGTTGAATATTTTGGTCCATGAACATAAAATGTCTTTTCTGTTTATTTAAATGTTTTGTTTCTTTCAACAATGTTTTTATAGATTTCAGAGTATAAGTTTTGTACTTCTATTAAATTTATTCCTATGTGTTACATCCTTTTTGATGCTACTGTGAATAGAATTGTTTTCTTAATTCATTTTTGGATTGCTCATTGCAAATGTATAGAGATACTGTTGATTTTTGTATATTAATCTTGAAGTCTTGCTGAACTTATTCACTAGCTCTGATAGTTTTTTGGGCTACTTTAAGATTTCTGCATATAAGATCATGTCATCTGCAAATAGAGATCATTTGCCTCCTCTTCCAATTTGTGTACCTTTTATTTCTTTTCCTTTTTTAATGCCATGTCTAGAACATCAGTACAATGTCAAATGGAAGTGGTAAAGGTTGACATCTTTGTCTTGTGGCTTATCTTAAGGGGAACCATCCAGTCTTGCCCCACTAAGTATGATGTTAACTGTGGATATTTATAGATGCTCTTTGTTAGGTTGAGGAAATTTCTTCCTATTCCTATTTGTTCAATGTTTTTATCATGAAAGGGTAATAGATTTTTTTTCAAATTCTTTTTCTGTGTCTATTGAGACAATCATGTGATTTTTGTTTCTTAGCTTACTTATGTGACATACTACATTATTTGAGTTTTGGATGTTTAACTTTGAATTCTTGGTGAAATCTCATTTGGTTATGAATTTTCTCATTTCTCATCTCCTTCTGATACTCCCTTTATGTGCATGTTGGTGCATTTAATGGTGTCCCATATTTCTGTGAGGGCCCGTTTATTTTTTCCTCATCATTTTTTTTTCTCTCTGTTCCTTTGCTTTCATAATCTCTGTCAATTTATCTTCCAGTTTACGAGTTCCTTTTTCTTTCAGTTCAAACATCCTGTTGAGACCTTCTAGCAAATACATTATTTCAGTCATTACACTTTTCAACTCCAGAATTTTGATTTGGTTCCTTTTTTAAAAAATTTATATTTATTGGTATTCTCTATTTGGTATAACATTGTCAATACATCTTTCTTTACTTCTTTAATCATGCTTTTATATATTTATTTATATATTTATTTATTTATTTATGATGGACTCTTGCTCTGTCACCCAGGCTGGCGTGTGGTGCCGCAATCTTGGCTCACTGCAACTTCTGCCTCTGGGTTCAAGTGATTCTCCTGCCCCAGCCTCCTCAAGTAGCTGGGACTATAGGCGCATGCCACCACGTGTGACTAATTTTTGTATTTTTAGTAGAGACAGGATTTCTCCATGTTGGCCAGGCTGGTCTCAAACTCCTCACCTCAGGTAATCCGTCAACCTCAGCCTCCCAAAGTGCTGAGATTACAGGTGTGAGCCACTGTGCTCGGCCACTTTCCTTTATTTCTGTAATGGCTACTTTGAACTATTTTTCTGTTAAATCTGACATCTGGTTGTTTTGACAGGAAATTTATGTTGTTTGCTCTCCCACCTCCCAGAGAATGGATCTTACTTTCCTGTTTCTTTGCTTGCCTCATCATTTTTTGTTGGTAACTATTTTTGATAATATAGCTACTCTGGGCACTACCCTGGGGCTGGTTATTGTTATTTTCTTATTTATTTGTTTAGTGATTGGCTAGATTATTAAAGTCCCTCCCTTGTTCTCTCTGCTATATGTCTCCCACCCCTACGTTGTTAAGCCTCTGATGTTGTTCCTTAGGGAGACACAGCTTTGAGTATGCCCACAATTAGCTTGGGATGACGGCAGCACTGGTAGTGCTCTCTCTCACTCTTTCCCTGACCACACTTAGCTGTTAAACTCCAGTAATTGCCGGACTATTGCTCTATTGTTTATAATAATGCCTTGGAATATAAATTTCTCTATACACTAATCCCATCAAATTGTGGTTCTTTGGACAGAAAAGTTTCTGAGGTCAATGTATAATATTTGTTTTGATGTTGACAGAGCTCATTCCGGCTGTCTTATTCCCCAGTTCTTTCTTGCAAATTAGCTGCCTTTATAGTTTAGGCACCCATTTAATAGAAACTTTTTTAAAAATATGGGATTACCCAGATAATGTGGAATCAGAGATGCTCTGGAAGACCCAGGTCCCAGTTCAGTTCTTTCTAAACATTATCCTATGATATAATGGCAACATTTTTGTTGTTCACAAATAACAGCTGTATTTAGACATTGCTCTTTTAAGTCAGTCTTGATGACATAATTTCTTTGGTTTAAGATTAGAGTAGTTCAATAGCTAGCATTTTAAATTGTCACTCGCTGTCTATTTATATTATCATCAATAGTGAAGCCAGCAGGCATGGGCAGTGAAGTTATAGAGTAATAGCAAAGCTCTCCTTATATGGCCTTACCATACTGGCCCTTTAAATGGAGCTGCCTGGTTGGTTTAGAAGCAATCTCTAATGTGCTCGCTGTGTTACTTGTGACTGTTTAGGATGAATTATGCAGAGGTCTACCTATCATTCCGACAGGCAGGGATCCTTCAAGAAAATTTCCCACTGTAAGCTATATTATGCAAATGACTCTTTTAATTAAAAGCCTTGTTCCCCTTCCTTTTTATGGCTGGTAGTGCCAGGACTGTACAGAGACTTTCAAAAGTCTCCAGAGTAAAAAGTCTTTCCAGTTTTTAGTCATAAATGGGTTTGGTGTTTTGCTAGAATTTTCTTGCCAAATGTTTTCTATTTGATAGAAAAGAATGCAAGCTTTTAATCATGGAATTTTTAAAAACAATTCAGGCCCATGCAATATGCAACTGGATGTGCATTGGGCCAGGTACATTAGGTATTATTAATAGGACTCACTTTTCAGGAAATAAGAGCTATTTTGAAAAGCAGGTAGAGAGAAAGGAAGGAAAGAAAAGAAAGAAAAAAAGAGGAATAATTTTTCTAAGTATATAGTTTAGTTACTGCATGCAGATGATTTTCCTCCTTTTTATTGTGAGATAGATTTGGAAATAATCTGTCTGACAGATCATGCATCATGCCTGGCCTTGTCATTTTAATACAATAGTAAATAGAAAACAAATTTTTTTTTCTTTGAAGGTATGGTTATGACATCTTGCAGAAGTATTTTCAGTAGGTTAAATTAAAGATAATAAGCTATTTCTTCTTGTTTTGACTACTGTCATTGTGTAGGAGAGGGACTGCATTCCATGGACTTGTTTTAATTACCCTATTGGTATTTGCCGTGACATCTGGTGGCATTGCTGAGCTCACCTGATGGACCACAAAGAACTCTGATTTATGAACCCATAACTGGGGTTCCAATAAACATTTGTCAAAATAATGTATTAGTTCAAACCAAAGCCTTTTTTATTTATTCATATAAAAGAGCACTTAACTTTCAACAAAGAATTGCCTATCATCAAAAACACTCTATAAATGAATCAAATTTATGAAGACATGGTTCTAGAGGGTGATTGGTCAAAGACTACAGCTTATTTTAACCCTTTGGAGGACTTAGAGTTCTAACTTGTCTGTTTCAACCATATTCTTTATATTTTTGTTTTCAAATAATGTAGATTTTAATATTCACATGTGACTTGTTACAGAATGAATCTAATGACCTTTAAAAATATTTGTTCAATTATCAAATTAGCGTATCTTTAGCAGTCATTATTCTATAGCTATTTCAAATTCTGTTAGGACAACATATTTTTACCCATTCTTATTCAGTTTACTTGTAAGTAAGAATAAAACACACAGTGCTCTCAAACTACTTTGTAAAGTGGTAAGGCTACTGATAAGGGAATTGTAGTCCATCTTTATTTTTAATATTCAGCTATTTTACTTATTTGCTCATTACTGATTAGTATTTGTTTCTTTTGGGGTAAATAAGATAGGTAATTTATACAGTATGTACACCTTAGAGTCTTCACACTTGTAGAGTGAATTGTTACGTAGCACTTTGTGAGGTATTATTTTAATATTTAGTAGTCACTATGCCTTTTTTATTGTGGTAAAATATATGCAACTAAACTTACTGTTTTAACAATTTTTGAAGGGTTTTGCTGTGTTTCCCAGGCTAGCCTCAAATGATCCTCCTGCCACACAGCCTTCCCCGTAGCTGGGAGTACAGGCAAATGCCACCATGCCTGGCCCATTTTAGCCATTTTTAAGTGTATAATTCAAGTACATTCACAATTATACAACCACCACCACTATCTATTTCCTGAGCTTTTAAAAAAATTTATTTTAAGTTCAGGAGTACATGTGCAGGATGTGCAGGTTTGTTACATAGGTAAATGTATGTCATGGGGGCTTGTTGTACAGATTATTTAATCACCCAGGTATTAAGCCTAGTATCCGTTAGTTATTTTTCCTGATACTCTTCTTCCTCCCACCCTCTGCCTTCCAGTAGGCCCAGTGTGCATTGTTCCCCCTGTGTGTCCACGTATTCCCATCATTTAGCTCCCAGTTATATGTGAGAACATGCAGGATTTGGTTTTCTGTTGCTGTGTTACTTTTCTAAGGATAATGGCCTCCAGCTCTATTCATGTTTCTGCAAAAGACATGATCTTATTCTTTTCTATGGCTGCATAATATTCTATAGTGCTTATATACCACATTTTCTTTATCCAGTCAACCATTGATGGGCATTTAGGTTGATTCCATGTCTTTGCTATTGTGAATAGTGCTGCAATGAACATACGCGTGCATGTGTCTTTATGGTAGAACACTTATGTTCATTTGGGTATTTACCCAGTAATGGGATTGCCTGGTTGAATGGTATTTCTGTCTCTAGATATTTGAGGAATCAGCACACTGTCTTCCATAATAGTTGAACTAATTTACACTCCCACCAACAGTGTAAAAGTGTTCTTTTTTTTCACCACAGCCTCACCAGCATGTTATTTTTTGACTTTTTAATAAAAGCCATTCTGACTGGTGTGAGATGGTATATCACTGTGATTTTGATTTGCATTTCTCTAATGATCAGTGACACTGAGCTTTTTTTCATATGATTGTTGGTCACATGTGTCTTCTTTTGAGAAGTGTCTGTTCGCCCCACCTTTTAATGAGGCTGTTTGCTTTTTTTCTTGTAAATTTGTTTAAGTTCCTTATAGATGCTGGATATTAGACCTTTGTCAGATGTAGTTCGCAAACATTTTCTTTCATTCTGTAAGCTGTCTGTTAACTCTGTTAATTTTTTTTTTCTGTGCAGAAGCTCTTTAATAGGATCTCATTTTTCAATTTTTGCTTTTGTTGCAATTACTTTTGGCATCTTTGTCATGAAATCTTTGCCCATGCCTATATCCTGAATGGTATTGCCTAGGTTTTCTTCTAGAGTTTTTACAGTTTTGGGTTTTACATGTAAGTCTTTAATCCATCTTGAGTTGGTTTTTGTATATGGTGTCAGGAAAGGGTCCAGTTTCAATTTTTTGCATATGGCTAGCCAGTTCTCCCAGCACCATTTATTAAATAGGGAATCCTTTCCCCTTTGCTTGTTTCTGTCAGGTTTGTTGAAGATCAGATAGTTGTAGGTGTGTGGTGTTATTTCTTCGTTCTCTTTTCTGTCCCACTGGTCTGTGTGTCTTTTCTTGCACCAGTACCATATTGTTTTGGTTACTGTAGCCCTGTAGTATAGTTTGAAGTTGGGTAGTGTGATGCTTCCAGCTTTGTTATTTTTGCTTAGGATTGCCTTGGGTATTTGGGCTTTTTTTTTTTTTTGGTTCCACATGAATTTTAAAATAGTTTTCTCTAGACTTGAACATTTTTAATCATCCCAAACAAAAACTATATAATCATTAAACAGTAATTTTCCATCCCCTCTTTTTCCAGCTCCTCGTAATTTCTGTTTCAGGAGTCACCAACCCCTGGGCAATGGACCGCCAGTTTGTGGCATATTAGCAACTGGACTGCACAGTAGGAGGTGAGCAGAGGGCAAGTGAATATTACCACCTGAGCTCCACCTCCTGTCCCATAAGCCACAGCATTAGATTCTCATAGGAGCATGAACTGTATTGTGAACAGATCCAGTTTGTGTGCTCCCTATGAGAATCTAACTAATGCCAGATGATCTAAGGTAGAACAATTTTATCCTGAAACCATTCCCTCACCTCCCCTGCATCCATGGAATTTATTAAAAGTGTCATTCTTTCTGTTCAGTAATACAGTCATCTTAAGTTATGGTATTTTTTGAAAATAATGATATATAAAGAGGTTAGTTTCAGCTGTTCATGTCAACAAATATTTAAAGAGAACTAATTGTGTTCTAGGTGCAGTGATGTCATAAAGATAAATAAGATATAATCCCTAAATTTTAAGGGACCCTTGCAGTTCCCAAATCTTAATAATTCAGCCACTAGTAATAGTTTCAAGTCTGCTGTAAAACTCAATGAACTTTATTTATTCGTGTTACAAAGCAGAAATAGGTTTTTCATACTTTTGTTATTCCTCCAATAAAATATATAGAGACACTATTGAAATCATGAATTGTATGTGGTGGATTTTTTTGGTAAAGGAAGGTTGATCTAATAGTCTTGTGACCAGATCCTGAATAATTTTGTGACTAGAGGATATAAAAAGGGATTTAATTGTATAGTAATTCCTACCATTTATATGATCTAAGCAAAAAGGAATCTCAGGCTGTAGTCTGTGAGAAAGGGATGAAAAGAGGGAAAATTGTGGGCTATAAAATGGATTAAGGGGTCTTTGGTAGTATAGTTTCTGCCTAGAATTTGAGTAAGAGCTCAATACATCTGTGGGTAGAATGAGATTCATTCTACTTCAGAAGCATGATGGTTAATTTTGAAAAATATCCTGAGGCGGTGGCCTTGCTTACTTAGTCTACATGTTTGTGGACTCTTTTGGCCTTTGTAGAATACAGCAGGGATCATCCAGCTAACATCTTTCAGATAACTCTAAGGTGTCTGTGGGTTGATGTTCTACTGCTTTTTAGCATTCCTAGAGATCTGGGTGTGAGGTAAGAATCCCCCTGTGGACTTCAACTGAAATAGAATTTGAGAATTCATGGTTGACTGCTTTGGCCTTTGGCAGTTCTCATTAATATAATTCTTCTATTTATAATACATCATTTCCATAAACAATGTATATATTCAGTTTACAGGTGTTTGAACTTCTTGGCCTAAAAGGAAATTTCAAATTAAAAAGCAGATCTAAAACTAATTTCTGAAGAAATTATTTTTTTCCCTTTCATATTATAGTAGATATAAGGGCAGTGAATTGTCTCCATCCCCTATTTGAAGCAGAAATGCAAACAGTGGTGTTGCTCCTCTTCAAAGTATTATTCAAGTGTACTGGTGGAGGGGAACTTATTCCCTGGCCTTGTTGCTGGTCCTTGGGTATATAAATACTGATAACTGGTGAGCTGGATTAGTAGACTGCTTTCCTAGGCAATATATTGGCATCTGCCTCTGGAGTCTGCAAATGATATAATTCCTGATGGAAGTTTAGATTCAGATTTTTCAGGCCCTGGTAGGCCAACCTGTGTGACATGGATTTATCTTGACTCCCACTGATGCTGCGTCTGTCTCAAGTTTTTTGCCAAGTACGGCAGATAGTTTTGAGTCTATAGCCTTATTGATGAGCTCTCCTTGCTTCCCATTATGAGATAACCTATGTCATGACTGCTGTCTTGGGATCTTCTCATTCTTTTCTTAGGGATATTTGGACAACTTTAGGTTTATTCCACCAAATGAGAGATAATGACAATTAGGCCTTTTTCTGCTCAACTTTCCTTCTCCGCCCTCTTTACTCTGCGGGGACTATACCATATTAGCACAGGTTTGCCTTGCACAGCAGTTTTGCTCTTGAGTCCCAAAGGGCCAAAACCTCTTTTACTCTCAACATTCCTTTCATCTTATCTAAAAGTTTCTCCTCTCTGGAACTTCAGCTTGGAGAAGGTAGATCAGAAAATGTACCTGTTTCTTTTGCTGCTTTCTCTCTCTCGGTTTTCTTTCTCTTCCCAAAGTTCACTGGCAAACAAAAGAATAAGCTGTCACATTTCTTTCTGTCTTATTTGGACTTCTTCTATGTATACATCTTCTATATAAAAGTCTATGATTAAGATGACCAGAACTGCCTCTTCATTTGTTAAAGAGGAGGATAAAAACATTTAGAAAATTATCTTTTTATTATACTTTAAGTTTTGGGGTACATGTGCAGAATGTGCAGGTTTGTTACATAGGTATACATGTGCCATGGTGGTTTGCTGCACCCATCAACCCATCATCTATATTATGTATTTCTCCTAATGCTATCCCTCCCCTTGCCTCCTACCCCCTGACAGGCCCTGGTGTGTGATGTTCCCCTCCCTGTGTCCATGTGTTCTTGTTGTTCAACTCCCACTTATGAGTGAGAACATGCGGTATTTGGTTTCTGTTCCTGTGTTAGTTTGCTGAGAATGATGGTTTCCAGCTTCATCCATGTCCCTGCAAAAGACATGATTCTATGGCTGCGTAGTATTCTATGGTGTGTAAACACCACATTTTCTTTATCCAGTCTGTCATTGTTGGGCATGTGGGTTGGTTCCAAGTCTTTGCTATTGTGAATAGTGCTGCAGTAAACATACATGTGTATGTGACTTTATAGTAGAATGATTTATAATCCTTTGGGAATATACCCAGTAATGGAATTGCTGGGTCAAACGGTGTTTCTGGTTCTAGATCCTTGAAGAATCACCAAACTGTCTTCTACAATGGTTGAACTAATTTACACTGCCACTAACAGTGTTAAAGCATTCCTATTTCTCCACATCCTGTTCAGCATCTGCTGTTTCCTGACTTTTTAAATGATCGCCATTCTAACTGGCGTGAGATGGTATTTCATTGTGGTTTTGATTTTCATTTCTTTAGTGACTGGTGATGGTGAGCTTTCTATCATGTTTGTTGGCTGCAAAAATGTCTTCTTTTGAGAAATGTCTGTTCATATCTTTGTCTACTTTTTTTTTTTTTTTTTTTTTTTTTTTTTTTGAGACGGAGTCTTGCTCTTTTTAATGGTTTTTTTTTCTTGTAAATTTAAGTTCCTCATACATTCTGGATATTATCCCTTTGTCAGATGGATAGATTGCAAAAATTTTCTCTCATTCTGTAGGTTACCTGTTTACTATGATGATGTTCACTTTCCTATTCTGTAGGTTGCCAGTTCACTCTGCTTTCTTTTGCTGTGCAGAAGCTCTTTATTTTAATTAGATCCCATTTGTCAATTTTGGCTTTTGTTGCAATTGCTTTTGATGTTTTAGTCATGAAGTCATTGCCTATGCCTATGTCCTGAATGGTATTGCCTAGGTTTTCTTCTAGGATTTTTATGGTTTTAGGTATTACATTTAAGTCTTTACTCTATCTTGAGTTAATTTTTGCATAAGATGTAAGGAAGGGATCTAGTTTCAGTTTTCTGCATATGGCTAGCCAGTTACCCCAACACCATTTATTAAATAGGGAATTCTTTCCCCCATTGCTTGTTTTTGTCAGGTTTGTTAAACATCAGATGGTTGTAGATGTGTGGTGTTATTTCTGAGGCCTCTGTTCTGTTCCACTGGTCTATATAGTTGTTTCAGTACCAGTCTTGTTGTTTTGGTTACTATAGCCTTGTAGTATAGTTTGAGTCAGGTACCGTGATGCCTCCAGATTTGTTCTTTTTGCTTAGGATTGTCTTGGCTATATGGGCTCTTTTTTGGTTCCATATGAGACTTAAAGTAGTTTTCTCTAATTCTGTGAAGAAAGCCAGTGGTAGCTTGATGGGAATAGCATTGAATCTATATATTACTTTGGGCAGTATGGCCATTTTCATGGTATTGATTCTTTCTACCCATGAACATGGAATGTTTTTCCACTTGTTTGTGTCCTCTCTTATTTCCTTGAGCAGTAGTTTGTAGTTCTCCTTGAAGAGGTCCTCTACATCCCTTGTAAGTTGTATTCCTAGGCATTTTATTCTCTTGGTAGTAACTGTGAATGGGAGTTCACTCATGATTTGACTCTGTCTATTATTGTGTATAGGAGTGCTTGTAATTTTTGCACATTGATTTTGTATCCTGAGAGTTTGCTGAAGTTGCTTATTAGCTTAAGGAATTATGGGACTGAGATGACAGGGTTTTCTAAATATACAATCATATAATCTGCAAACACAGACAATTTGACTTCCTGTCTTCCTATTTGAATACCCTTTATTTCTTTCTCTTGCCTGATTGCCCTGGCCAGAACTTCCAATACTATGTTGATTGGAGTGGCAAGAGAGGGCATCTTTGTCTTGTGCCAATTTTCAAAGGGAATGCTTCCAGCTTTTGCCCATTCAGTATGATATTGCCTGTGGGTTTGTCATAGATAGCTCTTATTATTTTGAGATATGTTCCATCAGTACCTCGTTTAATGAGTGTCTTTAGCATGAAGGGGGGTTGAAGTTTATTGAAGGCCTTTTCTGCGTCTACTGAGATAATCATGTGGTTTTTGTCATTGGTTCTATTTATGTGACAAATTATGCTTATTGATTTGTGTATGTTGAACCAACCTTGCGTCCCAGGGATGAAACTGGGATTGTGGTGGATAAGCTTTTTGATGTGCTGCTGGATTCTGTTTGCTGGTATTTCATTGAGGACTTTTCGCATCAATGTTCGTCGGAGGTATTGTCCTGAGATTTTCTTTTTTTTGTTGTGTCTTTGCCAGGTTTTTGTATCAGGATGATGCTGGCATCATAAAATGAGTTAGGGAGGAGTCCCTCTTTTTCTATTGTTTGGAATAGTTTCAAAAGGAATGGTACCAGCTCCTCTTTGTACCTCTGGTAGAATTCGGCTATGAATCCATCTGGACCTGGGCTTTTGTTTTGGTTGGTAGGCTTTTAATTATTGCCTCAATTTCAGAACTTGTTATTGGTTTATTCAGGGATTTGACTTCTTCCTGGCTTAGTGTTGGGAGATTGTATGTGTCCAGGAATTTATCCATTTCTTCTAGATTTTCTAATTTATTTGCATAGAGGTGTTTATAGTATTCTCTGATGGTAGTTTGTGTTCCTGTGAGATCAGTGGTGATATCCCTTTATCATTTTTATTCTGTCTATTTGATTCTTCTCTCTTTTCCTTTTCTCTTCTTTCTTTCTTTCTTTTTTTTTTTTTTTTTAGATGGAGTCTCACTCTGTCGCCCAGGCTGGAGTGCAGTGGCATGATCTTGGCTCTGCAAGCTCTGCCTCCCAGGTTCACGCCATTTTCCTGCCTCATCTCCCAAGTAGCTGGGACTACAGGTGCCCGCCACCATGACTGGCTAATTTTTGTTTTTGTAATTTTAGTAGAGATAGGTTTTCATTGTGTTATTAGGATGGTCTCAATCTCCTGACCTGGTTATCTGCCTGCCTCAGCCTCCCAAAGTGCTAGGATTACAGGCATGAGCCACCATACCCGGCCTGATTCTTCTGTCTTTTCTTTTTCATTAGTCAGGCTAGTGGCCTATCTATTTTGTTAATCTTTTCAAAAATCCAGCTCCTGGATTCATTAATTTTTTTGAAGGGATTTTCATGTCTCTATCTCCTCAGTTCTGCTCTGATCTTAGTTATTTCTTGTCTTCTGCTAGCTTTTCAATTTGTTTGCTCTTGCTTCTCTAGTTCTTTGATTGCAATGTTAGGGTGTCAATTTTAGATCTTTCCTGCTTTCTGATGTGAGCATTTAGTGCTATAACTTTGCCTCTAAACAGTGCTTTAGCTGTGTCCCAGAGATTCTGGTATGTTGTGTCTTTGTTATCATTGGTTTCAAAGAACTTATTTATTTTTACCTTAGTTTCGTTATTTACCCAGTAGTCATTTGGGAGCAGGTTGTTCAGTTTCTGTGTAGTTGTGTGGTTTTGAGTGAGTTTCTTAATCCTGAGTTCTAATTTGATTGCACTGTGGTCTGAGAGACTGTTATGATTTCCATTTTTTTACATTTGCTGAGAAGTGTTTTACTTCCAATTATGTGGTCAATTTTAGAATAAGTGCTATGTGGTGCTGGGAAGAATGTATATTCTGTTCATTTGGGGTGGAGAGTTCTGTAGATGTCTATTAGGTCCTCCTGGTCCAGAGCTGAGTTCAAGGCCTGAATATACTTGTTAATTTTCTGTCTCATTGATCTGTCTAATATTGACAGTGGGGTGTAAAGTCTCCCACTATTGTTGTGTGGGAGTCTAAGTCTATTTTTGTCTAGTACGTCTCTAAAAACTTGCTTTATGAATCTGGGTACTTCTGTATTGAGTGCATATATAATTAGGATAGTTAGCTCTTCTTGTTGCATTCATCCCTTTAACATTATGTAATGCACTTCTTTGTCTTTTTTGATCTTTGTTGGTTTAAAGTCTGTTTTATCAGAGACACGATTGCAACCCCTGCTTCTTTTTTTTTTTTTTTTTGCTTTCTATTTGCTTGGTAAATATTCCTCCATCCCTTTATTTTGAGCCTATGTGTGTCTTTGCACATGAGATGAGTCTCCTGAATACAGCACACCAATGGGTCTTGACTCTTTATCCAGTTTGTCAGTCTGTGTCTTTTAATTGGGGCATTTAGCCCATTTACGTTTAAGGTTAATACTGTTATGTGTGAATTTGATTCTGTCATCATGATGCTAACTGGTTATTTTGCACATTAGTTGATGCAGTTTCTTCATAGTGTCATTGGTCTATATATTTTGGTATGTTTGTGTAGTGGCTGGTACCTATTTTTTCTTTCCATATTTAGTGCTTCCTTCAGGAGCCCTTGTAAGGCAGGCCTGGTAGTGACAGAATCCCTCAGCATTTACTTGACCATAAAGGATTTTATTTTTTCTTCACTTTTGAAGCTTATTTTGACTGGAAATGAAATTCTGGGTTGAAAATTCTTCTTCTTTTTTTTTTTTAAGAATGTTGAATATTGACCCCTGCTGTCTTCTGGCTTGTAGGGTTTCTGCAGAGAAATCTGCTGTTAGTCTGATGGGCTTCCCTTTGTAGGTAATCTGACCTTTCTCTCTGACTGCCCTTAACATTTTTTTCTTTATTTCAACCTTGGTGAATCTGAAAATTATGTGTCTTGTGGTTGCTCTTCTCGAGGAGTATCTTAATGGTTCTCTGTATTTCCTGAATTTGAATGTTGACCTGCCTTGCTAGATCCAGGAAGTTCTCCTGGATAATATCCTGAAGTGTGTTTTCCAATTTGGTTCCATTCTCCCCATCAGTTTCAGGTACACCAATCAATTGTATGTTTGTTTTGTTCATAGTCGCATGTTTCTTGGAGGCTTCATTCATTCCTTTTCATTCTTTTTTCTGTAATCTTGTCTTCATCCTTTATTTCATTAATTTGATTTTCAATCTCTGATATCCTTTCTTCTCCTTGATTGATTTGACTCTTGATACTTGCATATGCTTCACAAAGTTCTCATGCTGTGTTTTTCAGCTTCATCAGGTCATTTATGTTCTCCTCTAAATTTATTATTCTAGTTAGCATTTCCTGTAACCTTTTATCAAGGTTCTTAGCTTCCTTGCATTGGGTTAGAACATGCTCCTTTAGCTCAGAGGAGTTTGGTATTAACCACCTTCTGAAGTGTACTTCTGTCAATTCGTCAAACTCATTCTCCATCCAATTTTGTTCCCTTGATGGCGAGGAATCGTGATCCTTTGGAGGAGAAGAGGCATTCTGGCTTTTGGAATTTTCAGACTTTTTGCCCTGTTTTTTCCTCATCATCATGGATTTATCTACCTTTGCTCTTTAATGCAGAGGACTTTTGGATTTTTTTTGTGTGTGACCTTTTTGTTGATATTGATGTTATTGCTTTCTGTTTGCTAGTTTTCCTTCTAATGATCAGTCGCCTCTTCTACAGATCCACTGGAGTTTGCTGGCAGTCCACTCCAGACCCTGTTTTCCTGGACATCACCAGTGGAGGCTGCAGAACAGCAAAGATTACTGCCTGCTCCTTCCTCTGGAATCTTCATCCCAGAGGAGCACCTACCAGATGCCAGTCGGAGCTCTCCTGTATGAGGTATCTTTCGACCCCTGCTTGGAGGTCTCTTTCAGTCAGGAGGCATGGGGATCAGGGACCCACTTGAGGAGGCAGTCTGTCTGTAGTAGAGCTTGAGCACTGTGCTGGAAGATATGCTGCTGTCTTCAGAGCCAGCAGGCAGGAACGTTTAAGTCTGTTGAATCTGCACCCACAGCTGCATCTTCCCCCAGGTGCTCTGTCCCAGGGAGATGGGACTTTTATCTATAAGCCCCACACTGGGACTACTGTCTTCCTTTCAGAGAGGCCCTGTGCAGAGAGAAGGAATCTAGAGAGGCAGTCTGGCTACAGGAGCTCTGCTGCACTGAGGTGGGCTCCACCCAGTCTGACCTTCCTGGTGGCTTTGTTTACACTGTGAGGGGAAAACTGCCTACTCAAGCCTCAGTAATGGTGGACATCCCTTCCCCCACCAAGCTGGAGTGTCCCAGGTGGACTTCAGACTGCTGTGCTGGCAGTGAGAATTTCTAGCCTGTGATCTTAGCTTGTTGGGCTCCGTGTGGGTGGGACCTGTTTAGCAACACCACTTGGCTCCCTGGCCTCAGCCCCCTTTCAGGGTAGTGAATACTTCTGTCTTGCTGGGGTTCCAGGCACCACTGGGGTACAGAAGTAAAACTCTTGCAGCTAGCTCAGTTTCTGCTCAAACGACAGCCCAGTTTTGTGCTTGAAACCCAGGGCCCTGGTGATGTAGGCACCTGAGGGAAGCTTCTGTTCTGTGGGTTGCAAAAACCATGGGAAAAGCATAGTATCTGGGCTGGATAGCACTGTCCCTCATGCCATAGTCCGTCAAAGCTTCCCTTGGCTAGGGGATGGAGTTCTCTGACCCCTTGTGCTTCTCTGGTGAGGCAGTGTCCCACCCTGCTTCAGCTTGCCCTCTGTGGGCTACACCCACTGCTTAACCAGTCCCAATGAGATGAACCTGGTACCTCAGTTGGAAATGCAGAAATCACCTGCCTTCTGCATTGGTCTTGCTGCGAGCTGCAGACTGGAGCTGTTCCTGTTTGGCCATCTAGAAAGTTATTTTTACAAAGCCTGACTTTCAAGACTATTTTTTATCCTTTTTGACTTGAAATTTTTATTTAGTAGTCCAAATGATTACTAATTTTTTTTCTCTTTATATTAATGGGACAACACTGATCTCTTCACCTCACTTTCCAAGGAAGATAGATACCTTAGTATGTCTGTAAGGAATGTAAAAGAGAAAAACCTGTTAATATACTTCAAAAAATATTATGCTTTTTTCTCCAGAGATCAAGTGACTGTTTTAGTCATTCTGGCTTGCATATGACATTAATTGACGATTGGGTTGGTCTAGGTCAAAAGAAAATGTGGTCTATGTTCTTTGGTAGGGTGGTAATAGCTGAAATGTTCCTCAATGCTGTCCACTAATGATGTCTTGTAGCTCCACCTCTTGAGAACCCAGTCTCACTTGTCAAGCTGTTTCTTGAGGTTTGGGTGAAGTGGATGATCCAATCCTGTTGTAGCATGAATCTTTTAGAGTATGGCAATAAGAGAATTGTAGGCAGAGCAAGATGGCCGAATAGGAGCAGCTCCAGTCTTCAACTCCCAGCGCCAGCGACACAGAAGACCGGTGATTTCGGCATTTTCAACTGAGGTACTGGGTTCATCTCACTGGGGAGTGCCGGACGATCGGTACTGGTCAGCTGCTGCAGCCCGACCAGCGAGAGCTGAAGCAGGGCGAGGCATTGCCTCACCTGAGAAGCGCAAGGGGGAAGGGAATCCCTTTTCCTAGCCAGGGGAACTGAGACACACAACACCTGGAGAATCGGGTAACTCCCACCCCAATACTGCGCTTTGAGCAAACAGGCACACCAGGAGATCATATCCCACACCTGGCCGGGAGGGTCCCACACCCACGGAGCCTCCCTCATTGCTATTACAGCAGTCTGTGATCTACCGGCAAGGCAGCAGCGAGGCTGGGGGAGGGGCGCCCGCCATTGCTGAGGCTTAAGTAGGTAAACAAAGCTGCTGGGAAGCTCGAACTGGGAGGAGCTCACAGCAGCTCAAGGAAACCTGCCTGTCTCTGTAGACTCCACCTCTGGGGGCAGGGCACAGAAAACAATAACAAAGCAGCAGACACCTCTGCAGACGCAAACGACTCTGTCTGACAGCTTTGAAGAGAGCAGTGGATCTCCCAACACGGAGGTTGAGATCTGAGAAGGGACAGACTCCCTGCTCAAGCGGGTCCCTGACCCCTGAGTAGCCTAACTGGGAGACATCCCCCACTAGGGGCAGTCTGACACCCCACACCTCACAGGGTGGAGTACACCCCTGAGAGGAAGCTTCCAAAGCAAGAATCAGACAGGTACACTTGCTGTTCAGAAATATTCTATCTTCTGCAGCCTCTGCTGCTGTTACCCAGGCAAACAGGGTCTGGAGTGGACCTCAAGCAATCTCCAACAGACCTACAGCTGAGGGTCCTGACTGTTAGAAGGAAAACTATCAAACAGGAAGGACACCTACACCAAAACCCCATCAGTACATCACCATCATCAAAGACCAGAGGCAGATAAAACCACAAAGATGGGGAAAAAGCAGGGCAGAAAAGCTGGAAATTCAAAAAACAAGAGCGCATCTCCCCCGGCAAAGGAGCGCAGCTCATCGCCAGCAACGGATCAAAGCTGGACGGAGAATGACTTTGACGAGATGAGAGAAGAAGGCTTCAGTCCATCAAATTTCTCAGAGCTAAAGGAGGAATTACGTACCCAGCGCAAAGAAACTAAAAATCTTGAAAAAAAAGTGGAAGAATTGACGGCTAGACTAATTAATGCAGAGAAGGTCATAAACGAAATGAAAGAGATGAAAACCATGACACGAGAAATACGTGACAAATGCACAAGCTTCAGTAACCGACTCGATCAACTGGAAGAAAGAGTATCAGCAATTGAGGATCAAATGAATGAAATGAAGCGAGAAGAGAAACCAAAAGAAAAAAGAAGAAAAAGAAATGAACAAAGCCTGCAAGAAGTATGGGATTATGTAAAAAGACCAAATCTACGTCTGATTGGGGTGCCTGAAAGTGAGGGGGAAAATGGAACCAAGTTGGAAAACACTCTTCAGGATATCATCCAGGAGAACTTCCCCAACCTAGTAGGGCAGGCCAACATTCAAATCCAGGAAATACAGAGAACGCCACAAAGATACTCCTCGAGAAGAGCAACTCCAAGGCACATAATTGCCAGATTCACCAAAGTTGAAATGAAGGAAAAAATCTTAAGGGCAGCCAGAGAGAAAGGTCGGGTTACCCACAAAGGGAAGCCCATCAGACTCACAGCAGATCTCTCGGCAGAAACTCTCCAAGCCAGAAGAGAGTGGGGGCCAATATTCAACATTCTTAAAGAAAAGAATTTT